>NW_027423184.1:0-155696 GCF_048934315.1 Petromyzon marinus
CCCCCCACCCTCTCCCCCACCCTCTCCCCCCACCCTCTCCCCCCACCCTCTCCCCCCACCCTCTCCCCCCACCCTCTCCCCCCACCCTCTCCCCCCACCCTCTCCCCCCACCCTCTCCCCCCACCTCTCCCTCCCCCCTCTCCCCCACCCTCTCCCCCCACCCTCTCCCCCCACCCTCTCCCCCCACCCTCTCCCCCCACCCTCTCCCCCCACCCTCTCCCCCCACCCTCTCCCCCACCCTCTCCCCCCACCCTCTCCCCCCACCCTCTCCCCCCACCCTCTCCCCCCACCCTCTCCCCCCACCCTCTCCCCCCACCCTCTCCCCCCACCCTCTCCCCCCACCCTCTCCCCCCACCCTCTCCCCCCACCCTCTCCCCCACCCTCTCCCCCCACCCTCTCCCCCCACCCTCTCCCCCCACCCTCTCCCCCCACCCTCTCCCCCCACCCTCTCCCCCCCCCACCCTCTCCCCCACCCTCTCCCCCCACCCTCTCCCCCCACCCTCTCCCCCACCCTCTCCCCCCACCCTCTCCCCCCACCCTCTCCCCCACCCTCTCCCCCCACCCTCTCCCCCCACCCTCTCCCCCCACCCTCTCCCCCCACCCTCTCCCCCCACCCTCTCCCCCACCCTCTCCCCCCACCCTCTCCCCCCACCCTCTCCCCCCACCCTCTCCCCCACCCTCTCCCCCCACCCTCTCCCCCCACCCTCTCCCCCCACCCTCTCCCCCCACCCTCTCCCCCCACCCTCTCCCCCCACCCTCTCCCCCCCACCCTCTCCCCCCACCCTCTCCCCCCACCCTCTCCCCCCACCCTCTCCCCCCACCCTCTCCCCCCACCCTCTCCCCCCACCCTCTCCCCCCACCCTCTCCCCCCACCCTCTCCCCCCACCCTCTCCCCCCACCCTCTCCCCCCACCCTCTCCCCCCACCCTCTCCCCCCACCCTCTCCCCCACCCTCCCCCTCCCCCCACCCTCTCCCCCACCCTCTCCCCCCACCCTCTCCCCCACCCTCTCCCCCCACCCTCTCCCCCCACCCTCTCCCCCCACCCTCTCCCCCCACCCTCTCCCCCCACCCTCTCCCCCCACCCTCTCCCCCCACCCTCTCCCCCCACCCTCTCCCCCCACCCTCTCCCCCCACCCTCTCCCCCCACCCTCTCCCCCACCCTCTCCCCCCACCCTCTCCCCCCACCCTCTCCCCCCACCCTCTCCCCCCACCCTCTCCCCCCACCCTCTCCCCCCACCCTCTCCCCCCACCCTCTCCCCCCACCCTCTCCCCCCACCCTCTCCCCCCACCCTCTCCCCCCACCCTCTCCCCCCACCCTCTCCCCCACCCTCTCCCCCCACCCTCTCCCCCCACCCTCTCCCCCCACCCTCTCCCCCCACCCTCTCCCCCCACCCTCTCCCCCCACCTCTCCCCCACCCTCTCCCCCCACCTCCCTCCCCCACCCTCTCCCCCCACCCTCTCCCCCCACCCTCTCCCCCCACCCTCTCCCCCCACCCTCTCCCCCCACCCTCTCCCCCCACCCTCTCCCCCCACCCTCTCCCCCCACCCTCTCCCCCCACCCTCTCCCCCCACCCTCTCCCCCCACCCTCTCCCCCCACCCTCTCCCCCCACCCTCTCCCCCCACCCTCTCCCCCCCACCCCCCTCTCCCCCACCCTCTCCCCCCACCCTCCCCCCCACCCTCTCCCCCCACCCTCTCCCCCCACCCTCTCCCCCCACCCTCTCCCCCCACCCTCTCCCCCCCTCCCCCTCTCCCCCCACCCTCTCCCCCCACCCTCTCCCCCACCCTCTCCCCCCACCCTCTCCCCCCACCCTCTCCCCCACCCTCTCCCCCCACCCTCTCCCCCCACCCTCTCCCCCCACCCTCTCCCCCCACCCTCTCCCCCCACCCTCTCCCCCCACCCTCTCCCCCCACCCTCTCCCCCCACCCTCTCCCCCCACCCTCTCCCCCCACCCTCTCCCCCCACCCTCTCCCCCCACCCTCTCCCCCCACCCTCTCCCCCCACCCTCTCCCCCACCCTCTCCCCCCACCCTCTCCCCCCACCCTCTCCCCCCACCCTCTCCCCCCACCCTCTCCCCCCACCCTCTCCCCCACCCTCTCCCCCCACCCTCTCCCCCCACCCTCTCCCCCCACCCTCTCCCCCCACCCTCTCCCCCCACCCTCTCCCCCCCACCCTCTCCCCCCACCCTCTCCCCCCACCCTCTCCCCCCACCCTCTCCCCCCACCCTCTCCCCCCACCCTCTCCCCCCACCCTCTCCCCCCACCCTCTCCCCCCACCCTCTCCCCCCCACCCTCTCCCCCCACCCTCTCCCCCCACCCTCTCCCCCCACCCTCTCCCCCCACCCTCTCCCCCCACCCTCTCCCCCCACCCTCTCCCCCCCCCTCTCCCCCACCCTCTCCCCCCACCCTCTCCCCCCACCCTCTCCCCCCACCCTCTCCCCCCCACCCTCTCCCCCCCACCCTCTCCCCCCACCCTCTCCCCCCACCCTCTCCCCCCACCCTCTCCCCCCACCCTCTCCCCCACCCTCTCCCCCCACCCTCTCCCCCCCCTCTCTCCCCCACCCTCTCCCCCCACCCTCTCCCCCCACCCTCTCCCCCCACCCTCTCCCCCCACCCTCTCCCCCACCCTCTCCCCCCACCCTCTCCCCCCACCCTCTCCCCCCACCCTCTCCCCCCACCCTCTCCCCCCACCCTCTCCCCCACCCTCTCCCCCCACCCTCTCCCCCCACCCTCTCCCCCCACCCTCTCCCCCCACCCTCTCCCCCCACCCTCTCCCCCCACCCTCTCCCCCCACCCTCTCCCCCCACCCTCTCCCCCCACCCTCTCCCCCCACCCTCTCCCCCCACCCTCTCCCCCCACCCTCTCCCCCCACCCTCTCCCCCCACCCTCTCCCCCCACCCTCTCCCCCCACCCTCTCCCCCCACCCTCTCCCCCCACCCTCTCCCCCCACCCTCTCCCCCCACCCTCTCCCCCCACCCTCTCCCCCCACCCTCTCCCCCCACCCTCTCCCCCCACCCTCTCCCCCCACCCTCTCCCCCCACCCTCTCCCCCCACCCTCTCCCCCCACCCTCTCCCCCCACCCTCTCCCCCCACCCTCTCCCCCCACCCTCTCCCCCCACCCTCTCCCCCACCCTCTCCCCCCCACCCTCTCCCCCCACCCTCTCCCCCCACCCTCTCCCCCCACCCTCTCCCCCCACCCTCTCCCCCCACCCTCTCCCCCCACCCTCTCCCCCCACCCTCTCCCCCCACCCTCTCCCCCCACCCTCTCCCCCCACCCTCTCCCCCCACCCTCTCCCCCCACCCTCTCCCCCCACCCTCTCCCCCCACCCTCTCCCCCCACCCTCTCCCCCCACCCTCTCCCCCCACCCTCCCGGTGTAGTCGGCACTTTGCTACGTTCATCATTTCGGTTTTTTTTTGTTATGCTTTGCTTAATGTAACCCCCCCTTTTTAAATGAAAGACCCAAAATATACTTTTTTTTCTTTCCCCTTCCCTCTCTCTTTACCCCCCTCTCTGCCCCCCCCCTCTCTCTCTACCCCCCTCTCTGCCTCTCCTCTCTCTCTACCCCCTCTCTTCCTACTCCATTTGCCTCTCTCTCGCTCTCTCTTTTTTCTTTATAACTACGACAAGTGCTGCATCGGCACGCTGCCCTTCCCACAGTCAAACGGCCTACGACGGGTAGCTTAGATCTGCATGCAGAGCTCTCCGTCATCTGCCACCGAGCACACGGCCTCCTCCAGCGCCCACTGCTCCTTGAAGGCCGGCACGGCGTGGGTCAGCCGCGTGTAGTGGAACTCCAGCAACACCCTGATCCGACCAGAGCGTGGAAGATGCCCAGGCTGCTGGCTGGACGTTGCCCCTCCAGGGCCACCTTCCTTGCCCTGTATATGGCGAGCTTGGCGTAGCCGAAGAGCACGTTGACCAGCCCCTGAAGATGTTGGGGTCTGTTGCCCTTCGGGTATCCAAAGAAGAGGACCGTCGGGGAGAAGTGGAGGCTGAACCTTAGGAGGATGTTTCTCAGGACCTTGAACAGCGAGTCCAGGCTCTTGCACTCCACATACTGGTGCGCCACCGTCTCCACTTTACCGCAGAACCGGCACTCCGGGGACGTGTCGGTGAAGCGCGCCAGGGAGACGTTGGTGGTGACGGTGCCGTGGGCGATGCTCCAGCTGAGGTCGCCGATGCGGTTGTACGTCGGTCTGCAGTAGAGTTACCTCCAGCGAGGCCTCTCCGGAGAGACGCAGGGCAGGGCTTTCCTCCAGGCATGGTCCTTGTGGCTCCTCAGGGTGTCCTGTTGGTGGAACCGGACCATGTAGGAGTAGAGAACCTTCCTCTTTACATTTGCGAAGGCCACCTCCGGTAGGTCTTCTAGCCGGCACAGGTTGTGATCCGCCTTCGTTTGTCGGCATTGGCGATGCAGTGGCACGACTGAGAGCTCCGGTGGAGGGGGATCGAGAGGGGCCTCTTCATCCCCAACGCCGATGGGGGGCGTTCTCCCCGCTGCCACTGAGAAGGCCCCCTTGGCTTCGGCCAGGATCCGGGCAGCCACCCGGAGCGACTGCAGCCCTGTCTTTGTGGCCACGTCTGCTGGTCCGATCCACCGGCCCCGTGTTTCAGGCTCCACCAGATCTCCCATCCTGGTGAGCCGCGCGTTGGCGAGGCGCCTCTCCATGCCAGGGGTGGTGGTGGTGGATGGCAGCTTTGTCTGTGGGTTCCTGAGGATCGGTTCGAAGACCAGATCCTCAGCCGATCACGGTTGGTTCAGCCTCCTGACGGCGAGGGAGCTCCATGTCTGCAGGACGCTTCTGTAGAAGGGTGGCAGCTGTCCCAGTGGGAGGCCCTGCAGGTCCATGTAGAATAGTTGCTTGGAGCACTGCAGACCCCCCAGCTGTTTCAGGAGGAAGGAGGCCGTGACGCTCCAGGCCGGTGCAGGGGCGGCGTGCAGGAACTTTTGCGCTGCCTGCAGTCGGAAGGTGGCCAGCTGACTCCGCACGCACACCAGCCCGTGACCGCCCTCGTCCAGTGGCAGGGCCAGGACCCCAGCCGCGACCCGATGTCCTCCACCTGACCAGAAGAAGTCGAGGACTTGCTTCTGAAGTGCGTTGACAAGGCTCATGGGGGGGTGCAGGGAGAAGAGTCGGTGCCACAGTATGGACGTCACCAGCTGGTTCTCCACCAACGTCTTTGTCCTGAAGGTGAGGAACTTGCACAGGCGACTCCAGGTGGCCAGCCGCTCCTTCACCTTCTCCTCCAGCTCGACCCAGTTCCTCTGCGGTGGTTCCTCCTCTGGTCCGAGGAACCCCCCCAGGTGGTGCAGCGATGTTGTGCTCCAATTGATGGCTTTTGCCTTCTCAGGACACTCAGTCATGTCCCACGCTCCAACCAGCAGGCCGCTGCACTTTTGCCAGTTCATTTTTGATGACGAGGCTTTCGAAAAGACCTCCTGGCACTCATGCAGCAGGGCGACATCAGCCAGGGAGCGCAGGATGAGGAGGACGTCGTCGGCGTATGCCGTCAGGACCAACTTGATGCTTGGTTCCCTCAGCACAAGGCCGCTGAGTCTCCGCCTTATGAGATTCAGGAAAGGCTCTAATTCCAGGGCATAAAGTTGGCCCGACAATGGGCATCCCTGTCTCACTCCTCGCTCGAATTTGGCCGGGGCAGTGAGGGCGCCGTTGATCTTGATCATGCACTCCGCCTTGGTGTAGAGTAGGCGGATCGTTCGGACAAAGGCATCCGAAAACCCAAGGTCTTGAGGGTTCCTCCTCTTCCTCCCCCTCCTCCGCTCCGAACACAGATGGACTCGTCCGTCTGAACAAAGCTCGTCGCTCTCTGTGGTGTTAATCCCTCATACTAACATCATGCCAATCCCCCAGTTACATGCTAATTTACTGTTGATATCTAAACTCCTCTCCACCTCCTCCGTTCTGAACATAGATGGACTCGTCCGTCTTAATAAAGCTCGTCTCTCTCCGTGGTGCTAATCCCTCACACCAACATCATGCTCATCCCCCAGTTACATGCTAATTTATATGTAAACTGCTTTGTCAAGGTGCTCTGTTCCTCCCACACAGCTTAAAAGACGCTGCCATGCTTGGCAGGGTTCACTCAAGCGCTGTCTTCCAGACAGTCCTGTTTCTTCACCTGAGGAAGGCTACTTGTGTTGTGGCCGAAACGTTGTGAGAATTTTATTCTGTTATTATTATTTTTATTATTTCATCTCCATTCTACGTGACTTTACCGAAAGAACCCAGAAGAACAATGAGCTATCATTATTTGGTTGTTGTTTGCAAAGTGCAGGGTCTTGAGGACTTTGTGGAAAAGTGCGGAATAAATGCAAAGTAACTCCCAAGAAGTGGTGGTGGTTGGACAAAAAGGACAATGGTGACGCCGATGGCTAAGGTCTCCTCCTGCGATGGCGAGATGTAAACTCCCTCGCATGGTATACAGGAGGTCGTGGGTTCGATCCCTATCCCGACCTTAACGCCTGTTATGTATTTGGAGTCCACGTGTTCTCTCTATCTTCCCTCTGCATTTAATCTGGCTGCTGATATACATTACCACGTGATGAGCCACTTCGTTGATCTATCATTTGTGGCCAGGTGGCTTCTGAAAAGAGCTTTATACCTGGTATTTTTTTTAAGGTGGCCATGGTGCTCACCGTGATCTACATGTTCCTCATGACGGGCACGCTGCTCGCTATGGTCGGCGACATTGTCAAGAACGGTATCCTCACACCCAGCAGCATCTTCTTCATCACTCTCGCGGGCATCCATCTCATCGCCGCGGCGCTGCACCCGCGCGAGTTCTTCTGCATCGTGCACGGATTCTTGTACCTCATCTGCATTCCCACGGGATACCTGCTGCTGCTCATCTACTCATTGGTCAACATGTACAACGTATCATGGGGCACGCGTGAGACCAAGGCGCCTACTGAGCCCTCCCCTAAGGAGGTGAGTTACTTTATGTGTTATCGTTATTGTCGTTGTTGTTTTTGTGTCGAACGTTATTTGGAGTTTCGCTCCATTCTCCTCTGTTGCTCCGTCCCGCACCTCCGATTAGCATGATTGGCTACGTACATTGCAAAAAAGTGTAACATATGCCCCCAACCCCCGCCAAAACGAAGGCAGCGATCCCCATATAGCTTTTAACCGACCGTTGGGGCAAGTGCTGTTAGCGAGTAGCACCTGTGAAGTCCGGAATGGCACATAAGAGGGTAGGTGGCCAGCACCATGCCCGGCCGCCTTTGTCTCCATTGTTGTCATGTTTACTACATCACATTTGGCTATTTTTGAGGCTTTTTGAGGGAAGGCCAAGGACTGGTCCAGATGTATGTATGTTGAACTTCTTTCACACCATGTGTAGCCAACTGTGCTAATTGGAGGTGCGAAGGAAGGAACGTTTCTAAACACAAAGAGCAGTTTTTTAAGAAATTAGTTTTCAATGTAATGATTTAAAAGTGCATAGCTCCAATTGCTTTCTCATATTGGAAGGAAGAGGGTTCCAGATGGACGCACAAGCGCACCCAAAAGCACGCGATGTGGTCACTGTCTTTGTTCAATGGTTAGCCAAAATCCACTGATGAGAGGATGACCGGAGCTTGCAAAATTATCGTTTATGTTTCTTGACAAGAACGGTGGTGGTGGCTGTGCCACTCGTGTCCATTAATCCAACACGGTGGGTATCGAGGAGGAGTCATTCACTGACTTTCCAGGAGAATGTAGTATGACAATTATGGACTCTATCTGTTCCATCTGAATAGAACGCAATGTTTCCCCCTCGCATTTGTGGGTCTATTCCATGGTGTTCTGGTTTCCCGTTGGCCAATAAAATCTTCATACATGGAGGACCGCAGAGCTTGGACAGTTATTGGCGCCAGTTCACTGAGCAGCTGAAACTGCCTTCCAGCTTGTGTGCGCTTCCCGCTGGTTTGATATCATTGAAGGACCCTGCCTTCAGCACAATGTCAATCCTCCTGTCCCAGCAGAAGAAGGAACGCAAGCATCGTTTGAATGGAACGAAATGCTGTATACTGCCACTCGAGTGGGACTGCTTCCAGTGGAGGATCAGCGTCCATCCGAAGAAATACTCGGCACTGAGTCAGGAGAATGACAGTTCAAGGTGCCACCACCTCACTGAGAGCCTGTAGCCATGCTTTTAACTTTGATCCTTACCTCTCGTGTATCGATAGTTCAACGTTTATGTCCCATATTATTGAGGGACTGTGTTATCTTGGTGTGGTTTGGGACTGTTGTTTTGCTGCCTTGCCCCAAGTTATGCATTTAGTATTGAAAAATTGGCAGTAACTGATGTACTCATGCAAGTTGCACTCATATACTTTATTTATTTTATTATCTTTCCTATACTTAGCACTGCTATCGTTTTATGTTCTAACTTTATAATCCCCTACACCTACTGGGCATCTGTGAAAATAGGTTCATAGCTCATCGGACTCCTCCTGCAGTAGAAATACAGATTATGATTATTGATTGGCTGTGTCGGGTGGAGGAGGATTTACAACGTAACATTTTACTCAAGTCAATACTGAGTCTTGTCTCAACTTATTAACTGTGATTCTAGTTGTGCTTGTATCTTAGGCGCCGTGGTGGCTAGATGTTAACTACCTCCCCTGGTATGCAGGAGGTAGTGGCTTCGATCCCAAACCTGACGATGCCTGTTGCCTATATGGAGTCTGCGTCTATTCCTTTCTCTCCCCATGTTGGTGT
This sequence comes from Petromyzon marinus, assembly GCF_048934315.1. NCBI lineage: Eukaryota > Metazoa > Chordata > Hyperoartia > Petromyzontiformes > Petromyzontidae > Petromyzon > Petromyzon marinus. The sequence continues at coordinate 8,725 of NW_027423184.1, forward strand.
GGATTTTACTCCGGATCCCCTGATTTTTTTCCCTCCTCATTTAGAATCATCATGTGATTAGAGTATTTGGCTGCTGTAATTTCCACGTGATAAGCCGCTCATTGAGTTATAATTTGTGATATTCAGGTCGATTCTACAAAAAAGCTTCCTAGCTCAGTGGGCCTTACATGGTAAAATAAAAATAATGGTTTAGTTTAACAGTTCATCATCATCCCTCCCAGCCGAGTGGAGTCGTGCACGGTGGAACTCGACAGAGAGATGAAGCTGCGTCCAATTGAGGCCAGACAACAGGACACTACGAGCACTCAGATGGAGCATCCAGAAGGAGCAGAGATCGAGGCGAGAGGAGAGGACATCGCGAACACTCATATGGAGCACCCAGAAGGAGCAGAGACGAGACCAGAGGACATCGTGAGCACTCAGACAGATCATCCAGAAGGAGTAGAGAGTGAGGAGAGACGACAGGGCATCGCAAGCACTCAGACGGAGCATCCTGAAGGAGCAGAGATCGAGTCGAGAGGAGAGAACATCGCAAACAGTCAGATGGAGTATCCAGAAGGAGCAGAGACGAGACCAGAGGACATTGCGAGCACTCAGACAGATCATCCAGTAGGAGTAGAGAGCGAGGAGAAACGACAGGGCATCGCGAGCACTGGGACAGAGCATCCTGAAGGAGCAGAGATCGAGTCGAGAGAAGAGGACATCGCAAACACTCAGATGGAGCATTCAGAAGGAGCAGAGGCGAGACTAGAAGACATCGCGAGCACTCAGACAGAGCATCCAGAAGAAGTAGAGAGCAAAAGTCGACCTCCAGAGCAATCAGACACAGACCTCGCCCTCCATACCAAAGGTAATATTTTCATCAAACAAAGACAAAGTCTTCTTGGTTCTTTCGTTAAAGTCACATAGAATGGAAATAAAATAATAAAAATAAAATTCTCACGACGTTTTGGCCACAACACAAGTAGGTTTCTTCAGGTGGAGGAACAGAACTCTCAGGACGACAGCGCTTCAATGAACGCTGCTAAGATTCGCAACGTCTTTTAAGCTAGGTGGGAGAAGTAAAGCGCCTTGACAAAGGAGTTTACATATCAAACAGGATAATTGAGCATTGAAATAGCGGTGTTAAAGTGTTGGATCAGCAGGGTGTTAAAGTCAGAAATTCGCATGGAACTAGGAGATTAGCATGATGTTATTGTGAGAGATTAGCATGTGACTGGTCACGGAAATAGCTATGTTAAAATCAAAGTTTACATATCAACAGGGCCATTTAGTATATGGACACTAAAGGACTGCAACTATCCAACTATCATACAATAAACCGATGTGAAAAAAACTAAGTATAAACTACATCAATATAATAAATGTACTCAATATATTCTTCAATAAGTTGAGCTATTAACATAAAGTAACTGGGTATACACTACACTATATAATGAATACCATATAGTAAACTAATAAAAAACTAAAATATAAACTACATCAATGTTATCAATAAACTCTATATACTCTCCAAACAGCTGAGCTACTAACAATAAGTCGTTATACATTACAATGCCATATGGCGAAAAAATGGGTGGTGGTATTTTCTTTTCAACGTTAGCACCACGGAAAGCGACGAGCTTTGTTCAGACGGACGAGTCCATCTATGCTCGGAACGAAGGAGGGGGGAGAAACAGCCACGATGCGCTGCTCTGTTCTGTGTTGCGTTACAACTATGTTATAAACTAGACTACAATACATTGCAATGTTATACCTTCCAATCTAAACTACAGTGTATAATATCATATACAGCCCAATGTAAGCTCTAACATTATGCATTATATTGATATGTCCCCAACTAAACTTTTTCTACATTACACGACTATACACCGTAATATACACTGCCATAGACAAACCCACCATTAAATTATACAATGCGTTACTATACACTACCCTATACTTTAGACTGTAAAATAGACTTGTAATATTACACTATGTATTATTCTACCAACCCTACTGTATACCACACTACTGTATATTCACTATACAATTACGATACCATATATTGCCTTATGAATTATGTTAAACATTACAATGTTAAACTATTTATTATACAACATGCTATACCTTTGACCGTTGTGTGAACGGTATTTAGAGACATTGTCAGGGAATGGACTGCAGTCTGAAAGTCACCGTATAATACAATCAATTAAGAACCGAAATGGTTTATAACGTCTTTCCAATGGTTACTAAGCCAGAATCCATCTTCTCGGTTGAAATTGCCTCTGTGTTTGTATATGTGGATGGCCTCATGAACGAATGTCTCATGGTAGCCGGATGGCTTGCAGAGAACCTCCGTGTCTTGTGAGCCCACTAAATTATAACAGTGATCTGCCACGGCTGAGGTGTTCGTCCTACCGTGTTTCAAGTCTGCTTTATGTTCACGGATGCGGTCCGAGATATGTCGTTTGGTTTCTCCAATGTAGCTGCTACCACAGAGGCAACTTAGTTTGTAGACGCCCGGGTACTGTATGTCTGGAACCACATCTTTTACAGACGGAACCAGATCACGCATTTTATGTACTGTGTTGAATCGGACCTGGATCTTGTGTTTATTCAGGATTTTGGAGATCTTTTTTGTGACCCCCGCAATGTAGGGTAAGGTGATGGTTTTGAATGGCTCCTCAAGAGAATCCTTCTTCATGGCTGGAGTGATGGTTTTGCGGATTGTGTAGTCGGAGTAACCATTAGCCTTGAGAGCTTGGTGTACGTGCTAGAGTTCACTGGCAATGTGTTCCTGGTCGGAAATGCATTGGGCTCTATGGTATAGAGTCTTGATGAGGGAGTTCTTCTGGGACGGATGGTGGTGGGAATCTGGTTTTAAGTAAACATCCATATGCGTAGCTTTCCTGTAGACACAGTGGCTCATTGAACCATCAGGTCTCCTTTTAATTAGGACATCCAAATAGGGTAGCTTGCCATCTTTTTCGACTTCCATGGTAAATCTGATGGCTGGGTGTATGGAATTGATGTTAGAGCTTACATTGGGCTGTGTATACGATATTATACAATGTAGTTTAGATTGGAAGGTATAACATTGCAATGTATAGTAGTCTAGTTTATAAAATAGTTGTAACGCAACACAGGACAGAGCAGCGCATCGTGGATGTTTCTCTCCCCTCCTCCGTTCCAAGCATAGATGGACTCGTCCGTCTGAACAAAGCTCGTCGCTTTCCGTGGTGCTAACGTTGAAAAGAAAAAACCGCCACCCATTTTTTCGCCATATGGCATTGTAATGTATAACGACTTATTGTTAGTAGCTCAGCTGATTGGAGAGTATATAGAGTTTATTGATAACATTGATGTAGTTTATACTTAGTTTTTTCACATCGGTGTATTGTATGATAGTTGGGTAGTTGCAGTCGTTTAGCGTCCATATACTAAATGCCTCTGTTGATATATAAACTTCGACTTTAACATAGCTATTTCCGTGACCAGTCACATGCTAATCCCTCACATTAACATCATGCTAATCTCCCAGTTACAAGCTAATTTCTGACTTTAACATCCTGCTGATCCAACACTTTAACACCGCTATTTCAATGCTAAATTATCCTGTTTGATATGTAAACACCTTTGTCAAGGCGCTTAACTTCTCCCACCTAGCTTAAAAGACGCTGCGAATCTTTGCAGCGTTCATTGAAGCGTTGTCGTCCCGACAGTTCTGTTCCTTCACCTGAACAAGGCTACTTGAGTTGTGGCCGAAACGTCGTGAGAATTTTATTTTATTATGTTTTATTTGTATTATTTTATTTCCATTCTACGTGACTTTACCGAAAGAACCAAGAAGATGAATCCCTGCAGTCACGAAAGCTTTAAATCGAAAATTAAATGCGAAGTCATTGCTTGTCAGTTAAAAAAGACCGAGCATCTGAAATCACGCGATGCGGTGACCATCTTTGTTTGATGAATGGATGAACGAAGTGTGGGTGATGGTTAATGCTCCTAGACGAGATTAGCAAGCTATTGTGATTCATTTGTGGCAAGCACTCTGGTGTTGGACCAGAAGACGCCAAAAGGCGTACAACTCAAAAACAGCGCACTATCAGAGTATTGAGGGCTCGGGGTGAGCATTTAACACCAGTGGAGACTAGGCTCTAAGAAAAGCCGTCTCGGGTGTGGACCAATCAAATTCAAGGACAGTGCATATTATTATCAGAGTTGTCTCTTTTGTTTGCATTTTGATTGCTTGTGTTGTGGTTATTGCAAACACGATGCCTTGAATAAAGGTGTCAGTTTTTGTGCCAGTTAAAAGGGTAAAACCTATTACTATTACAATATTAATATTATTCATCGGAGTAAGTTGTTGTTATTTGGACAATCGCACAAAGTGAACCTTCTGTCCCGTGGATGGGAATGCATAGGAGGAAGACGAGTTTTGGAAGAGCATGATCAGTGACTACCTCAAGCCTCTGGAGGAAGATGACGATCACAGGAAACGCGTGAAGCAGGAACTCTTCGAGATAAGAAACAAGGTACTGGCAACGCGTCATCGCGAGTACCGGAGATGCTTCGATAACAGAAAAATTGCGTTCCAGCGACAACGCGTTGTGCAAACAGCAGGCGTTAAGCGAGTACTTACCGTACTTGGCATGTGGTAGAAGAAGATTTAAACGGCATTGAATTACCTATGCCTTATTATTCCAACGAATTAATTGTTAATTGTTCCAATAATCCGCTAATCCTGTAAAATACATGAACAATAAAACAATAACAACAGAAGTGACCATTTGGCGTCGAGAGTGGACAGTGGGGGAGAAAAATGAACGCACAAAGAGGGGATCCATAAACAGCCCGGGGTCATCCCCCCCGCCACTCGGCCAATGCAATGTAAATCAGGCCTGGTCTGTCTGTCCCAACGTGCAGGGCACTTTCGTCTACTTCATGATCAATGCACTGTGGCTGGTGGCGACCCTGGCACTGCAGTTCGTGGGAGCCGACCTCTACATCCAGATCCCGAGCACGAAGAACGAGGGGACGGTCATCGACGTGCTGCCCCTCGCCTTCATGTTCCTCATCACCTTCTCCAGCATGCTCATTGTCCAGTTCCTGGCCATGCTGTACCACAGCTGAGGAGGAGGGGAGGGGGTCGACCCATGCGTGGCCATAGGGGGTGTGTGTGCATGCCGACTCAGTGACCAACAACAGTAACGATTATCTGAAATGGTCCTGGACTTCCCCCCTTGTGCCGTACCGGCCTTCATAGGTGCCACTCGCTGACAGCACTTGCCCCAACAGTATCTTAAGGCTATCCAGGAGATCCATGTCTTTGCCTTTATGTGAGTGTGGGCAGTGTGCTTATGACCAGCTCCGGTTTCGCAGCCGAGGTCTCACTCCGAAACAGTCGGGCAGCATTATCTTTTCATCGGCTGTGTAACACTGGGTGGAAACTACTTGGTTTGTCATTCCATGCGAAGCTCCGGATTTTATTTGACCACATTGATATCTTCCCTTCTTTATTCTTTCGAGAAGGATGTTGAGGTGTCTAAAGTAACATCTGCACCGGTTAGAAACATTCAGGTCACCCTGCCTACAATGCATCCTGGGTTTAACCAGACTGGATTGTGTCAGGAGCTCACATATTCTTAAAAGATCTAGACACACTCCCATTGGTGAGCTCCTCTCACAAGCGTGGCTGTGTTGGCTGGGTCATGTAGCCCCCATGCCCAGCCACTGCATGGCAAAGCAACTATTATTTGGCAGGATAGATCAGACTAAAGGGCACGGCATGGGCTAGGGAAAAAAAGGAATGATATGGTACAAGAGGATATATAGAGATGAGTGGACTTGCCAATAACTGGTACCAGCGGTCTCAAGATTGGCCACTCCTGAGGAGATGCTACTTGGCAGTTGGAGGCAGTCGCCCACCAGCAATAATGGAGGGCAGAGGAGCGATGCTCGCATCCATAAGCAGAGCACCGGGCAGCTAAACACAACAATTTGGCACAGTAGGGGTCACAGCTGGTGCATTGTCAGTCATCTCAGTCAGTCAACCATTGGCTCCTAGGTCTGTCCCGTTAACTCCTGACAATTTGCCACCGTGGCGCCCCGTGCCCCTCCCCCTTCCCCTCCGTGCCCCCCCCCCCCTCTGCCCCCGTTCAGGTTGTTCACGCTGCTGCACGTGCTCTCCTACGTGGAGTCGTCGTCGTCGGGCCAGCAGTCAAAGAGGGGTGCTGTTGGTCGAGACAACAAAGCATTCGTCAATGATGGAGACGACGATGACGCTCAGCAGCGCCGTCTCAGAGAGATTGTCTTACAGATCCCTGGACCCCCTCCTCACACGCCGCACGTGGGTCCCCTCCCCGCACACAGCACATGGACCCCTTCCACTCACGGCGCACCTGGACCCCCTCCTCACAAGCCGCAAGTGGCCCCCCTCCATGCACGCTGCTCGTGGACCCCCTCCTCGCACGCTGCTCGTGGACCCCCTCCTCGCACGCTGCTCGTGGACCCCCTACTCGCACACTGCACGTGAATCCCTTCCTCGCATCCTCGCACGCTGCACGTGGACCCCCTACTCGCATGTCATACGTGGACCCATGCACGTCGTGGTTTATCAATGACGGTGCAGTCAGTAAAGGTGCAGCCCTGCAAGATGCTTCCCTTGTTGGAAGAGGTGGGAGTTACCCACGCTTTACCCCACCACCGCATGCGACCTGCCGATCGACCAACTGTGCTGTATCCATTTACGCAGCTGGGTGGACAGAGGCAGCGAGATTTAAGAAGCTTGCAGCGTCGCTCCAAATGCCAGGCCTAAGGATCGACCTCTAGATCGCAAGTGTGGTGACGAGTTAATTGCAGCAGGGCAGCCTCTCATTACAATGGAATGCACTCAAAAGTCCTGCTGTACAACAACGGTGGACATCACTTGTGATATCATCGGCTAAAGTAAATGTAGGGGCTTTGAAGCTGCTCCTGGCCACGGACAGAGAAGTCGCTTCTATGTAGCAGTGGTCAGATGAACGAAACGTCCTGTTGTTGTTTGTATGTTAAATTTATTTTGCACTGCACTTAGCCAACCATGCTATCGTGGATGTAAACATCACCCACACATAGACTGTCCCGTTAACCATAGAAGTTGATCAAATCACATTATTACGCCTGATTAATTTAGAGGTCGAGCGACCCAGATGGGAAATCTTGTTTTGAGAAAGGTTTCTCTACCAAACACAGAAAACGATTCCCCATATCGCTTTAATAGACTTATGGAGCTGTTAGTGAGCACCTAATAACGGCAGGCACAGCACACAAGGTGGATGGCCAGCACCAAGTCAAACTGCATTACCGCACCATTTTATCATTTGAGGCTGAGTCGACCTAGGGGAGGCCCAGAACCGGTTTAGATAATCACCACTATTGTTGGTGGCCATGAGTGGAAGTGAAACTAGCGTCCCAAGGCTCAAATACTTGTGCAGGGCTATGAACACGAGTTTTATTTCACGTTCACTGATGGTCAGATATATATGCCAACATATATTTATAGATATTTTATAATACTCTTTGGTTCTTTCGGTAAAGTCACATAGGTATAAAATTAAATAAATCACGACGTTTCTATTGCAACACAAGCAATCATCATCAGGTGGGAAACCCAACAGCAAGAAGTTTTTTTCTACTGAAGTGGGAGAGAGATGCCATGGTAAGAGGTTTCTAGGTAAGAACGGGGGGCAGGGCAAGGGGGGGGGAAGAGGGGGTGTGTGGGCTAGGGGGAGGGGATCGTTGCGTGGACGCTAGATTGATATGTATAATGTGGTTTATTTACAGAGATGTAGAGTTACATTGAGACTGTGTGGATAAATAAAACAAGACAGAGAAGAAGCAGTCATCCATCCAGAGCACCACGTTCAGATAGTTTCCCAAAAATATTGTATTGGAGATGTGAATCCATAATTTTAATGCTAAGGCAATGTTTCGCTGCTATTTGCCGCTGAGAAGATGTTATCTCCCTCGATCGGTACACAGGAGGTCATGCTGGACCCTGGCGGTGCCTCTGTTATACTTTTGGAGTTGGCGTGTGCTCTCGCTGTGGTGGTCGGAGCTTGGGTTTTTATCCGGGTTCCTTGGTTCAGATGATTAGACTGCTGTTATAAATTCTCACGTGTGGTGATATCAGCTACTGCGATCATCAGCTATCATTACGTGTGACCAGCTCGCCTATGAACAAGAGCTAAGAGCACAGTTGAGTTTAACTGGTAAATAAAACTGTGAATTCCCTTGCACCTTCTGAGGACGGTAGTGTCTTGGTCAACAGGTCACTTACCAAACGCTTAACGATCGATCCAAACCTTTTAGGTCCACGCTTCGCTGGGCGCGTATAGTGGTTACGCACACGTAAAGCTCTGTGTTTTTCTGGTGGATGCGTTGTCGGGCTGGTCCCATGGTGTCTGAAACGTGGAACAGCACGAAGGCGTTGGTGGTGAGCGGTAAAACGTGCACTCCTCCCCCATCACCCCCAGATTAATGTAGGTTACACTCCTCTGCTTGACAATAAATCCCAAAGGTTATTTTTAGTTTATAACGTCGCGATTTATAGCTTTTGTTAAACTTGACAAGATTACGTTTTAGTCCATGGCAATGAGAATAGAGTTCGTTTGTAGGAGAACATATTTGCACGATGCTATTTAAGTAAATTAACATACAATGTGGTAACACGGCACGTACTGATTATATGCACTTTATTGCCTATTGTTTTTTACTTTGCACAAATATAGTTTACTGAACTTTTGCAAGCCGTTATCAGTCATGTATTCTCGACTGCTTGCATATAGATAGTGGCGCAGCCCTGCAATGAATCACCCCTCCAGGCGATTGAGACAGCCTGCCACCTACAGATTGCGCAACAGCGCCCCATACGACTTCCAGCCGTTTGAACTCGGTCGTTGGTGTAATTTGCATTCTTATCTGGAGTAAACCAACCTCCAAATCTACATATCGCTGGGTTCACAGTTTAGCGCGCTAATCAATACTGCACCACTCACTTTAGCATTGCCACATCCAAATAAATAAATGCGTATGCACCAACCGCTTGAAATAATGCCACATCGCATAGTCGTCGTGTCGACAATTAGAGAGGTAGCCAGGTTGCTCAAAGATCAGCGCTGGACTGGTACCATTGAGAAGCTGGGTTCAACCCCGGCTACTGAAACTAAACTTTTATTTTTATTTTACCAGGTAAAGTCCACTAAGATATATACAGCTTTTTTTTAAAATAAGCGACCTGGCCACAAATAATAGCTCAACGAAGTGGATCATTAATCACGTGTACATTTGTAGCAGCAGTCAAATACTCTTAACGCACTTTGATACCAAATATGGAGAACAATCCCAGCGACCACGAAGAGAAAGAGGCATGCAATCTCCAAACAGGCATAGCATACAACAGGCATAGCAGGCGAGGTAGTTAACATCTCCTAGTCACCGTGGCACCCTGCCTGTGACTGGCAGGGCTCTCCCGGTATAGTTAGCTGATGGCCTCAGCCCGGTCACCAACGATTCAAAGACGGATTGTAAAAAAACAAATTAATTGGTATTGGTTCCCACGTGACCACTTGATTTGATTTGCTCTGACGGATGGTGGAGAGTATATCTGAATATTGCCTTTATACTCAAACCATCTAACCCAAAGTAAACAGACAGTCCTCGACTTGCGAGTGTCCGACTTACGAACGCCCACTTCCATGAAATATATAAAAAAATAAAAATATTGATTTAAAATGCGAACTTGCAATTGCAAACTGAACTGCCGGCTTACGAACCGTTCGAATTTCGAACAGGTCTCAGGAACGAACTAGGTTCGTAACCCGAATACTGCCCAGAAATAACTTCTGCTCAATAGGTTTGTGGTCATATATAGTTACTAATTATTGTTAACATGGGGATAGTACATTTGTGTGATGTAGGTGCTGGATGTGGTCATAGCTGGGATCCTATCCTTTTCTATATTTATAGAGCACCTTTGGTCAAGGCACGCTTTCCAACATTTAAAAGCTGTAACAAAAACAAAGTGATTTATATGGCAAGGGCAGTGCAAGGGCCGAGGAATGAGTGTCCCGAACAGAGGACATGTGGCTTCATGCAAGAGATATAGGGAAGGAACGGAACAAAATGGAACGGTAAAAAGGGAAGAGGAAGGGGATGGGCTATTAAAAAGAGGTGAGGCCTTCAGAGAGGAATGGAAGAAGGTTATGGAGGTGGCCTGCTTCATGTTCAAGTATCTCTCTATTTACAAAGTTCGATTTTACGATATTTCACGTTCATGCAATTGACAAATTACGTGTTCTAATGCTGTACTGTGCTGTGTGATTGTCAGGAGGCCCCCATGGTGTCAGCCAGCACTGGTCTCAAACCCTCGGTACCCACTATATCTGTTTACCTGCTATGAAGTAGGAGCATTGCTCGAAACGTCGACAATTATATACATGTCCTTTCAATGCATTGTTGTTAACGAGTGTGTTGTAGAGGAGGTTAATTGACCATACTTCACCACGCTGACCAAACCGGGTTGGTGGAGGTAGGTGAACATTGTATAAACGTGGAGAGGAAGCAAAGTACGGTACAATATTTGAATTCATACGCACACAGTGGGGAGCACAGGCGTTGCCTCTGCCAGTGATCTCAGTCAACCCACCGCTCCTGGGTCTGTCCCGTGAACTCCTCCTGCACCCAGCTGGCACAGCAGTCAACCCATAGCACCTGGGCCTGTCCTGGGACTCCTACCAGTAGCAAGCCTCCCACACTGCAAGTCGACTCAAAGTGCACTTAGCCTGTGACAAGCGCCGTGGTGCCGTCACCACCACTTAATGGCGGATGGCGGCTGTTGTTAATGCACGGTGGAACAGAGTTCAGCTTCCAATGAGTAGGATGGTACGGTGTATGTGTGTATAAAGCAGCAGCACTGGAGAGACAAAGGTGGCCGGGTGTGGTGGTACCGGGTTTTATCGGTACTTCTTGCTAACAGCACTTGTCCCAACAGCCTCATAGAGGCTATACATGAGTCTTTGTCTTTGCAGTGGTTTGTGCACTGCGCCACGGTCTCTGTGACCTTTATTGCACTGAGGTCCAGGTCGTTATAGGTCCAGCCTTGACGAACGCCTTTCAACGTATTGCATGCTTCTCCAAATTATAAGACGAATCCAAAAACATACATATTTGGCCTCACACAAGACAAACATCGCCCGTATAGCCTGAACAGACTGTTGGGGAAAGTGCTGTAAGCGAGCACCAATGAAGGCTGACACAGCACACGAGGGTTGGGTGGCCAGAACCACGCCCGGACGCCTTTATCTCTACAGTGGCCATGTTAACACATTACACCGTACCGGGTAATAATGTGAGGCTGAGTCGAAGTTAGGGGAGGCCGTGAGCAGGAATCGAACTCGGGTCACCAAGTTCGTAGCGCCGAGCGCTGCTCTTCACAATAACAAAAAGTCGCCATTCGCCACTAAGTGGTGGTGACGTTACCATGACACTTGTGCCGGGCGATGTGCACTTTGAGGCCACGTGAATTGTCGAAGACCCTCTAACAGTAGGTCACAGGACAGACCCAGGTGCCATGGGTTGACTGAGATGACTGGCAGATGCACCACCTGTGCCTCCTATTGTGCCAACTTCCTGTATTTTTTTCGACCCGGTTATCCGCTCATTGTTGTGAGCGTCGCTCCTCTGCCCTCCGCTGTTGTTGGAGGACGATTACCTCAAACTTCCCAATAGCGTTTTCTAGGTGCACGTATCCTGGCACTGCACAGTAGCATCCTTAACGAGCCTCCTCGCTCACTCTACACGAAGCTGCGGGTCGTGCTCTTACATGTGGACGTCTCCTGGATTATAACTTTTGCTTTAAAATGCACAAGCTAAATGTGCGTCTCAGAATCGGTAGACCGCGGTAGAATGGAGAAGGATGTTGGAGTGGTGGTGCCGCGCCTGGCACATTAAAATAACAACCCGCCGAGCCGAGTTAGATAGCAAGACACGGCTAACATCTGCAGTGGCGAAGTGATGACACCTTGGATGAAGGTGAATCATTCCAAAAGCACGATTAATGATGATCCATACCTCGAGATTCCTGGCTGGCTGCTGGCTGGGCGCCTCTCCACTCCAACCACAATTACTCCACTGTTAGTGGCTGATGTAGGCCGTTGCTACAGAAACTATCTGGATAACATAACTGGCTATGCGGGATTATTTGTCGAACAAATGAAATTAAACGGCTTAAACGGAAGTCTGGCAGACGTCTAATAATAGTAATAATTATAATCATTATTAATTGGCATAGATAGCGACACCGAAAAGATGGAAATAACGAATAGAGAAGACTGACCACGGCTCATTTAAAATCGCTCTAACTTTTAAATGTGCTCCTATCAACGTAATTATTTTGCCAAGATGCTTATTTCCTAGATGTGCGTGTATGTATATATATAACCTCAGTCTTTGCGTTTTATTATCAGAATCAGAATCTTTAGTTATCCTGGAGAAATATGATAAGCTATGAAGATATTTTTCAGAGATGTCCAGTAGGGATGGGTCAGAAACTTAAACGATTGGAGTAAGCAAATCACTCAAGATAAATGTATCAATAAATGAAAAACTAAAAAAAGCTATTTAATTTACCAGGTAAGGCCCACTGACTTATTAGCTATTTTCAGAATAGACTTGGCCACAAATGATAGCTCCACAAAGTGGCTTATTGTGTGGACATTGTATTGCAGGCAGACACTACACGCACATTGTTGATTCTGAATGAGGAGGGAAAAACCAGAGGACCCGAAAAAAAATGCACGCGACCACGGGGCGAGAGAGTGAGACATAAACTCAAAATATACTGAAGGTCACGGGACAGACCCAGGGGCCATGGGCTGACTGAATTAGATGACTGGCAGATGTACCACCTGTGCCCCCTACTGTCAACTTAACGCATTACATCCGCCCGGCGCTCCGCTCGATGGAGTCGGGATCTAACCCACGAACCTCGTGCAGATTACTGTTCGTGCTCCGAGCGCAGGAGGACTAAGAGACGAGTCCGAACACGGACAGCTGTCGTTTGCTTGCGTGGCTGAGCTTCGTGACCTGCGAGACGAATCCACAGCCTGCCGCGTGTGCGGTGATTCATAGGCGATTCGTCATCCCACTTGCCAGGCCGTCAGCGCTCCGCAGGGCTGAGGGACCCGCGGGGAGAACGGGATGATGGGGAAATATGGAACCGATTAATTTGTTTTTGTTGCTTTCTTATTTATCCATACGAGTCGCACTGAACCGTGGGGCATTTTTAGCTGCGAAGCAACTGTGTACCGCATAGTAAAGTTTTTTTTTTATTATTTCGCGTAAATATAAATGTGTCGTTAACCCACCACCACCCGACACAGCTAATCAGCAAGGTTTGTCACCTAAACAAAACGTGCCAATTACTATGGGCAGCCACCCCGCTAAGGCGGTCACAGTAGGACGATTGGGATCGGTAAGAGCAGTGTTCTTCATTTCAAGGCCCACGGGCCAATGGCGGCCCCAGGTGGCCTTCAGTGTGACCCCTGACAGCACATGGATATGAAAACACCCTTTGCAGGTGAGGCGGTGTGGCGGCTCTCAGACTGATGTCAACATCGGCTGAAGTAGCCTCCCTCTGAAAATGAGTGAAGAACACTGTTTTTGGATCAGGAGGAGGTGGTGGCAGAACCTTCGAGAAACCTTTGAGAAGGGACATGGACCACGGGGGCCCTGGGTGACTGTGCAACTCGCCCTCTCACCTATACTCACCGTTGTCCTTCACCAACGTGGTTAGGAATGGTCAAAGTCCAACACGCTCCCCACATACCCCCGACCGCGATTGCGGAATTAAACAACGATGAGGCAATTAAGGATTGCCCCTTGCTGTGGCTGAACGCTATCGCGGGATGAATGTCAAGGCAGGTGCGCGGACTTCATCCCAATCGATACACTTTGTGAGCTTTGCAATTGCAGGGATAATCAAATCACGTTCCTCTAATCACCTCGATAAGGCTTCTCACCGAGCCAGGTTGTTTATAAGTCAACATCCCCTTATCCATTCACGTTCACGTGAGACGAATTGAGTTCACATTCTACTGGGGGTATGTGCGTGCGCATGTCTGTATGCATTTGGAGCCGCGGAACAGTGAACACGAGATCGATTTCCGCTCACCTCCAATATCGGGTGACGAATATCTGAACCCGTACTGGGCCTCCCCTATGTCGACTCGGACTAAAACGAGTATCGGGTGCGGTGTGTAAAACATCAGCACTGGTGAGACAAAGGCGGCCGGATGTGGTGTTGCTCGTGCCAGCCTTCACCCATACAACCTTCAACAGTCTGTTGAAGCTTGTATGGGAGAACGTTGTCTTGCGTGTGTCTCTCTCTCTGTCTCCCGCCATATTGTGTGTCTCTCGCGTTATGCTCTCACAATCTGCCTTTAACTTCTCATCAATTCACTGCCGTTCACCAATTTCTGCACGAGTGCCTATCACATCAAAATCCGAATATTTATGTATATTGCAGGAGGAATCCGATGAGCTATGAAGCTCTTTTTCACAGATGTCCATTAGGGGTAGGTCAAAGCGTTACATCAACAAACAATACAAAACACGATAGGAGTGCAAAGTATAGGAAAGGTAAACAAATCACTACAAAAAATTGCACTCCTATCGTGAAAGGAAAATAAACAATATTTAATTTACCAGGTAAAGCCCATTGAAGTATTAGCTTCTTTTTTCAGAAGCAACCTGGCCACAAATGATAGCTTCACGAAGTTGGCTTATCATGTGGAAATGAAAAGCAGCCAAATGTATAGCAGCCAAATTATCTTAATAATCTAAACGCATGTTTAAATATCCATCCCCATGCGCTTCTGCCACCGTCTGAAACGTTTTTCCTTCCGATATTATGAAGCCACTGAAGCTATGCACTTTTAAATCATAAATTAGATTAAAATCGAATTTCTTTAGAACGGCTTTTTTTCCTTTGCCAGTACCAAAATATGAGAATAGGTTTTCCCCTTTATCTGGCAACAAAACAAGTGTTAAGATTTTGATTTAAAGCTTTCGTGACTGCAGGGATTAATATTCTTGGTTCTTTCGGTAAAGTCACGTAGAAGGGAAACAATAAAAGAATAAAAATATAAAACAATCATCATGATGATAATTGCTTGTGTTACAGTCGAAACGTCTTGAGAATTTTATTGTTTTATATTTTTATAATTTGATTGTTTCCCTTCTATGTGACTTTACCGAAAGAACCAAGAATATGAATCCCTGCAGTCACGAAAGCTTTAAATCAAAAAGAATATAGGTGTTAAGATGTTAAAACACCAAAGTGAAACCTTTAGCAAGGAATCTTGTCTGCATTAACACTGTTTGAGACTAGGCTCCAAAGAAAGCTGTCTCTGGTGTGGACCAACCAGTTTCAAAGACAATGCATATAATATATTCTTGGTTCTTTCGGTAGTTTGTTGTCCTTCCCCCGCACCTCCGATTAGCACGGTTGGCTACGTACGGTGCCAAAGAAGATCAACAAACACCTAATTATGTTGTATATTTCCCAATATTTTTAAGTCTTGCTGTTAAAATCTATCTTTTTAAAGGGCTGCCCTTGTCAGCATCGCCTATGATCGTTGTATTTCACCTGCTCTGAATAAAGATGCCATCTGTGAATGTTTCACGTGAGCCGAGTCACAATTCCCACTCTGTGTTTATTATGTTTCACAGAGATGGCCTTGAGGCAGGGAAACACCATTTCCTTTTACATTGCTAGATACATCACCCCAAAGGAGTCCCGGCGGCGATGCTGCTATCGGGCGCACAGTCACAGAGTGGGAACTCCTCAGCAGGCGATGAGTCACGAGGAGCATCTTGATGAGCACGACCCTTGCTCTGCAGAGGGACGGTCTTCTTGCTGAAATAGCCTCACGCAGTGGGTTCGTGATGTTGATGGATACCGGTCTGCCCTGCAATAAACATTACCACGATGACTGTGTCCATATGTAACATCGTACATATGAGAGAGAACCGGGTGGTGGCGGCTTCGCACGTCCCCGGTAATCCAGCACTATAGAGGCAGCAGGGAGGGTTGGTGGATTACCCACAGATGATGTCGTGAAACTCCCTTCCCGTGGGCTTCGAGGAAGTGCCTTACCCTGGCTCGTCAGGAGAGGGCGATACATCAAGTGGACTAATCGCCATCTGTTTCAATCTGAACCGGGATTGAACGTTGCCTCGTGCAACACGTGGGTTTTCACCAGGTTATTGGGTTTGCTCCCACTTGCGTATAATGATAAACACAGCTGATCATTTATTGGCTATGAACAACTTAAAATAAAAACTCAATGTAGCATCAGCAAGCCCCTCCTTAAAATGAGTCTTTCCACTCAATGTGGCTTTCCTGGATATAAGTAAATATTGATTACGAGGAAATTTAAAGTGGATTAACTGCTAATTCCTGTGGATTACGAGCTAATTGTAGATGAGTATTATTAGTAGTGTAATGCTTTGTGCTGACTGTTATTAAACCACTGTTGTCTGCACTCCTTCAATGGAGGAGGAATAACACTACACAAATTCTCTCCTGCAGTCCTCTCGTGGCTAGCAGACCTTGACATTGGCATCCAGTTCCTGAGCTCCCGAGCCGATTGCTGCCATATGCAAGAGTAGACGAGAATCAGATTCGCGTGATGACTCATCACCTGTTCTGGTTGCCTCGCTGTGCCCTGTGCACCCGATAGGAGCATTGTCGGGACTAATCTAACTGACTCACTATTTTTTTATTTTACCTGGTAAGTCCCATTAAGCTGTACAGCTCTTTTTATAAATGAGCTGACCACAAATTATAGCACAATGAAGTAACTTATCACGTGCGAATTTATAGCAGCCAAATACTCTAAAGGCATATTGATTCTAAATGTGGAGGGAAAAATTGGAGGACCCGGAGAAAAATCCACTCGACCACAGGGAGAAAGACATGCAAACTCCAAATATGCAGCAGGCGTCACAGTCGGGATCAAACCCACGGTCTTCTGTATACCAATCGAGGGAGTTAACATCTTGTCACCGTGGCCCCCCTCAGGTAAATCTCAGTTTCTCGCATTACGAGGAGGCACGACGATTTCACGGCCTCGACGGTATTTTTTTCATATAAATACATTTTGTGGTGAAATTAGTTCAGAATCAGAATCTTTATTTATCCTGGAGAAATCCGATGAGCTCTCAAGCTCTTTTTCAAAGGTGTCCCAAAGGGGCCAGTCAAAAAGTTACAACAATGCAAAAACACGAATAGGAGTGCAAAGTAGAGGAAAGGTAAGCAAAGCACCAAGAATGAATATATAACATAGATAAAGTATACAAGTTCATATTTCAAAAGTATATAAATTTCCAAGCTCGGTTTAAACAACAGCAAGAAAAGTGCCAGACGTTGCACATTAAAATTTAACTTTACATTGTAAGAAGAAAAAGACCACGCGCCTTGACAAAGGAATTAGCATATAATTTAGCATTGAAATGGCTCATTGAAATAGCTAAGTTAAAGTATACACATCCGCAGAGGTACCCCTTGACAAAGGAATTAGGCTGGAGTGGAAGAAGCCACGCTTAGATCACGACCTTTAAGCTGTGTGAGAAGAAAAAGGACAAGTGCCTTGACAAAGGAATTACCATATAATTTAGCATTGAAATGGCTCATTGAAATAGCTAAGTTAAAGTATACACATCCGCAGAGGTACCCTTTGACAAAGGAATTAGCATCGAATTTAGCATTGAAATAGCTGAGTGATTAGCTTGTAACTGCTCGCAGAAATAGCTATGTTAAATTTAGAGCATATACGTTCACCGAGGCACCTAGTACTCATCAAACAGGAGAATTTAGCGAAACACAACCACGCTCAGACATCGGACCTGTGTGCGAGCAAACAAGGTGTTCTGACAAAGAAATTAGCATAAAAAGCAAGCATTTGATTGGCGGATTTTAGGAAAGAGGTGGTGTACGTGCCGGTGGACTCGCAGTTTGGCGCGGGGGGGGGGGGAGTTTACCTATTGATGGTGTGAAAAGGGGGATTTTATAAGAGCTGCGAAAGTTTGGGGTACCACTACTTGAAAACTATACTGTACCATTGAAATTAGTTTAATGTTTAGTTCGATTTAGAACATCTTTCCAATGGTTGCTTAATTTGAAACCATCCTCTCGGTTGAAATTGTGTCTGTGTTTGTAGATCTGAATTGCTTCATGAACAAATCTCTGATAAAAGCCCGTGGGTTTGCAAAGAACCTTGGTATCGGAGAAAATTATATCGTGATCCCCCACAGCGTTGTAACAGTAATCAGCCACGGCAGAATAATTATTTTGCCGTGTTTCAAATATGATTTGTGCTCGCGAATTCGGTCAGAGACATGTCGCTTTGTCTCACCGATGTAGCAATCACCGCAGGTACAACTCAATTTGTAAACCCCGGGGTACTGTAAATCAGGAATGACATCCTTCACAGATGGGATCAGATCACGAATTTTGTGTACTGTATTGAACCGGACCTGGATCTTGTGTTTGTTTAGAATTTTGGAAATATTTTTAGTAACACCTGCTATATATGGAAGTGTGATGGTTTTCACCGGAGTATCAAGTGGTTGTTTCTGTATGGAGGGAGAGACAGCTTGGCGGATGGTACGGTCAGAGTAACCATTCCTTTTGAGGGCCAGGTGTATATGTTTTAATTCACTGGTCAGGTGGTGTTGGTCCGAAATGCAATGAGCCCTATGGTATAAGGTTTTGATGAGATAATTATTTTGGGCTGGGTGGTGGTGGGAATCAGGTTTCAAGTAGGAATCTGTGTGGGTGGGTTTCCTGTAGACAGAATGCCCCAATGAGCCATCAGATCTCATCTCAAACAGAACATCTAAGAATGGTAGCTTGCCATCTTTCTCCAGTTCCATGGTGAATTTGATGGCGGGATGTCTGGAACTGATGTGGTGTAGGAAAAGGTTCAGAGCTGGGAGGCCATGTGGCCAAATGACGAAAGTGTCATCCACATATCTCTTTCACAGGGAAGGTCTGAGGGTGGAAGTCTGGATAGCGTCTGATTCAAATTTCGACTCAGCCTCAAATGAGTACCTGGTGCGATGTGTAAACATCGCTACTCGGGAGAGACAAAGGCGGCCGGGGGTGGTGCTGGCCACCCAACCCCACGTGCCGTGCTGGCCTTCATAGGCGGTGCTCCGTAACAGCACTTGCCCCAACGGTCTGTTAAGCCTACGCGGGGGATCTTTTATTTGTTGTACCGCATGAATGTTGCGCCCCACGTGCCTGGAGCGAGCGAGCTTCCTGAGGAACTGGGCAGGCGAAACGTCGCGCATTGGCACGATGCGCCACGCGTTTTCCAACCCGAGAGCTCATCAGATAGTCGTGCAGCTACCAAACACACCGATTGCATGCCAGGCTAGGTGTTCCCTCGACTTAAACATCTTACAATCCAGTCTCACATCGCCTTGATGCAAGAAGACATCTAAAGTGGGCCCTGGTCTTTCATAAAACCCGTATTGGCAAATCTGTGTTGCACTTAGCTAATTCATTAACCCAAGAAACATAAGACGTGCATCAAATTTCCATTTAACTCTTCCTCAAACAAAAATATGAATAGGTGACCAAGCCTTTGACGTTGCAGACTATAACTGTTGTACATTTAACTAATTTTGCATAGTACGGAACCAAACGTTATAATCGGAGTTGCTGGACACAAAAGAAATTGCAGATGTGATTTGTATCCTTGATCCTTGCCCCTCATGCATCGATAGTTCAATGTTCATGTGCAGTGTGTTGTTGTTTTGGTGAAGTCTGGGACTATTCTTCTTTGGTTCTTTCGGTAAAGTCACGTAGAATGAGAATAAAATAATAAATTGATAAAAAAAGATGGCAAACTACCCTTTCTGGATGTCTTAATTAAAAGGAGACATGATGGTTCAATGAGCCACTCTGTCTACAGGAAAGCTACCCATACAGATGCTTACTTGAAACCGGATTCCCACCACCATCCATCCCAGAAGAACTGCCTCATCAAGACTCTATACCATAGAGCCCAATGCATTTCCGACCAGGAACACATTACCAGTGAACTCAAGCACGTACACCAGGCTCTCAGGGCTAATGGCTACTCCGACTACACAATCCGCAAAGCCATCACTCCAGTCATGAAGAAGGATCCTCTTGTGGAGCCACTCAAAACCATCACCTTACCCTACATTGCAGGGGTCACTAAAAAGATCTCCAAAATCCTGAATAAACACAAGATCCAGGTCCGATTCAACACAGTACACAAAATCCGTGATTTAGTTCCATCTGTAAAAGATGCTCTTCCAGACATACAGTACCCGGGCGTTTACAAACTAAAGTGCCTCTGTGGTAGTAGCTACATTGGAGAAACCAAAAGACATATCTCGGACCGCATCCGCGAACATAAAGCAGACTTGAAACACGGTAAGACGAACTCCTCTGCCGTGGCAGATCACTGTTACAATTCAGTGGGCTCACATGACATTGACTTCTCCAAGACGGAGGTTCTTTGCAAACCAACTGGCTACCATGAGAGATTCGTTCATGAGGCCATTCACATATACAAGCACAGAGACAATTTCAACCGAGAAGATGGATTCAGGCTTAGTAACCACTGGAAAGATGTGTTAAATCATTTCTGTTCTTAATTAATTGTAATTTTACGATGACCTTCAGACCGCAGCTCTTTCGCCAGCATTGCCTCTTAATACCTCTCACACCACGGTTAATGGTATGGTTTACAACATGGAGTATACTAGGGCTTCGCAGCTGTCTCTCCCCCTCCTCTGTTCCGACCATGGACGAACTCGTCCGTCTGAACGGGGCCCGTAGCTATCCGTGGTACGGAAATTTGAGGGCTCTTTGTTCCTCTCACACAGCTTAAAAGCCGTGATCTGAACGTGGCTCTCTCACTCCAGCGCTGTCCTACCAGACAGTCTCGCTCCCTTCACCTGATGAAGGCCGCTTGTGTTGTGGCCGAAACGTCGTGAGAATATTATTGTGTTATTTTATTTTATCAATTTATTATTTTATTCTCATTCTACGTGACTTTACCGAAAGAACCAAAGAAGATGAATCATTGCAGTCACGAAAGCTTTAAATCGAAAAATAAAATAACACAATAATATTCTCACGACGTTTCGGCCACAACACATCGGCCTTCTGATGAGAATATTATTGTGTCATTTTATTTTATCAATTTATTATTTTATTCTCATTCTACGTGACTTTACCGAAAGAACCAAAGAAGATGAATCATTGCAGTCATGAAAGCTTTAAATCGAAATCTGGGACTATTGTTTTTTGTTTTGCTGCCTTGCCCCAAGAATGCATTCAGTGTTGCAAATTTGGACTTAATAATTTGTTTGGTTATGTATTTATGTTTTGTGACTTTCTTACCTTTTCTCTATTTTGCACGATTTTCCTTAAGACCAAAACAGGTGAATTTATACACAATGCTTGCTGCCGCCTGATGATGCTAGTTCTGAGCGTTGCTCCTCCAACCTCTGCTGTTGTTAGAGGGTGACGGCCTCCAACTGCCCAATAGACTCACAGTGCACCTACCCTGGCACTGCCCAGTAGCGTCCTTCACGAGCCTGCTCCTCTGCCTCCTCTACAGAGGCCGACCTATGCTGTGTAGCAAACAAAGACAAAGATCCCCGCTGAAGCCTTAACAGCACCATTCCCAGCCGCCTTTGTCTCCTCAGTGGCGAAGCTTACTACAAACTGCACTAGGTACTCATTTAAGGCTAAGTCGACCAAGGGGAGGCCCGGGACCGGTTCAGATAACCATCGCAGGTGTTGACCGTGAACGGGAATCGAACCTGGATTGCCGGGTTTGTATCACAGCACGTTAACCATAGCACTACCGCAACCTGAAATGTGTAGCACCGTAGGCTGTAATGTATGAATTGTTTATCCTGACGCAAACATGAGGATATAATCTGTTAGCGGAGATTAGAGTATGTAGTCTTCCATATTCAACGCGCCCCTGTGTTACAACTTGCCCAATAATCTAACGGAGATAGACCCCACATCGAAGTTCTGTGTGGAAGCCACTGTCCCCGCAATATCCCCATGCACCCGCGCAATGCAATAATCCACGAGCTTACATTCCAACGTTCAAAGTCCACTCTATTTGTCCTCCACGGGGATTTCTAGATTTTCTCAACTCATCCCCCATTTCAAGACGAGAGTCTGTGTAATATCGGCAGTTCACCAACACTGATTCAAGGGAGCCCGATGCTGCTGACGAGGCACCATACGTCGTAAGCGGTCAAGACGTTTTGGTGTCTTCATTTATTAAGGAGCATAAACCATGGCTTAAAGCTTTCGTGACTGCAGGAATCCATACTTTTTGGTTATTTCGGTAAAAGTTACGTAGGTATGGCCCGCTGGTTCTTCAGTTCCATTGCTGGATTATTTTTTTCTGTCTGAGAATGACCGATTGTGTTGCAATCGAAACGTCGTGATATATAATTTTTATTTTTTTATTTTTATACCTACGTTCCTTTTCGAAAGAACCAAAGAGTATCTTTTGGTAAAGTCACGCAGAACAAAATTATAAAACAAAAAACTATGACGTTTCGATCGCAACATAAGCAATCGTCATCAGGAGGAAAAAGGAGGGGGAAAGCTGCTGAGGCAGACTTTTTATAGGTTTGAAATGGGTGTAGCCCAAGGGTCACAAACAAAGTGGGCGGGGCTAGTGATGTTAAATGAGAAATTTGCATGTTAATGTAAGATGGGAGGGCGACTTCCACGCCGAGGGCACAGAGGTGGCTATTGTAATGTGAGAGATTAGCATGTTAATGTAAGATTGCAAAGCCGCCGCGATGTCGAGGACGTGAGTGATGGTGGCTGTGTTAGTGTGAGACATTTAACCTATTAATGTAAAATCAGAAAGTCGAAAATAACAACTAACATCGGAAGCTAGGATGGAAACATCACAGCCAGTTATGACTTGAACTGGTTAATAACGTCCTTCAAATGATTGCTCAGTTTGTACCCATATTCTCGGTTGAAATTGTGTCTGTGTCTATATATCTGGATGGCTTCATCAACGAATCTTTGGTGATAGCCGGTGGGTTTGCAAAGTACTTTCGTTTTGGATAAATCAATTTCGTGTGAGCTCATCGCATTTAAACAGTGATCAGCCACAGCCGAGGTATTGGTCCTACCATGTTTCAGATCTGCCTTATGTTCCCGAACACGGTCCGAGACATGTCGCTTAGTTTTCCCAATGTAACTACTGCCACAGACACAGCTTAGTTTGTAGACGCCGGGGTATTGCATGTCAGAGATCACATCCTTCGCAGATTATGAATGATTTTGGACATATTTTTGGTGACCCCTGCTATGTATGGCAAGGTGACGGTATTGATTGGGTCCTCAGATGGTTCTTTCTCAGCGGTTGGGGTGATAGCTTTAAGCATTGTGTAGTCTGAATATCCATTCATCTTGAGAGCTTGGTGTACGTGTTCCAGTTCACTGGCTAGGAGATGATGGTCGGAAATACATCGAGCTCTATGGTGTAGAGTTTTGATGAGGGAATTCTTCTGGGATGGATGGTGGTGGGAGTCAGGTTTTAGGTAGGCATTCATATGGGTGGCTTTCCTGTAGACAGTGTCCCATTGAGCCATCTGGTCTCTTTTCGATTAAAACATCCAAGAATGGTAACTTGCCATCCTTTTCCACCTCCATGGTGAATTTGATGGCTGGGTGTATGGAATTGGTTGAGGAACTGGTTCAGAGCTGGTCGGTCACATGGCCAGATGACGAACGTGTCATCTGCGTACCTCTTCCACAAGGACGGACATACAGTGCATGCCTGTATGGCATCTGTCACAAATTTTTCCGTGAAAACATCAGCTACAACAAAGTTAGAGGTTGACACGATTGTTATCATTCAGAGTAACAGTCCAATTTCCGACAGCCTAAAATCGGTTCTAGCCAAAGGGTTGAATTTTGCAGTCACCCCTAAACACATCCCAGTTGATGATATAATTGCCCAGGTCTAAGGAGACCTTAAGGGTTTGGGACATATTACTGCAGACGTGGCAAGATCGGAAATCGCTGCAATCCTTAAAAACGCTAAGTCACCTACTAGCAACATCGGTAAGGATGAGCACTTTGAGCTTTCTCAATTCAAAAAGATAGAGCACATCGTCATTCTCTCAGCTGGACCTCGGGGCTGTTGCTGGAAGTGGGATCCCCATCGTGCTTCTCAAGTACATCGTCGTCACCATCTCGTCGTCATCACCATCTCCTCGTCGTCGTCTCCATCTTCACCATCATGGGACGCGGCTAGTCAGACAGCCTACCAACAGTTCTAACTGAGTAGTGGTTGCTGACAATAGACAGACTTAATAATAATAGTGTTCACCCACGTCAGGTGTGTGTCATCCTGAAGGTCCTTTTGAAATAAAATAAGTGCCTCAAAGTCTTACTGTCTCCGAGTTGAGTCACTACATTTGGTGCTAGAAACGGAAAGAAAAAAAATATTGATATTGAAAGCAGCGACGTGGAAGAACCCACGTGTAGTGTCCTCAGAGGACGATGATAACAGAAACGTTATCCCCTTAACAGCCCCGGAATCCGGGAACCCGGCCATGTGTCCTGAGGCAGCGGCCGACGAGGGATCACGCGAACTCACCGGGTGCCTCGGACAACTGTTCTCCTCTGCTGCACAGCTGATCATCCAAATTGGGCTGGCTGCACCCGCCGGAGGATCCGCAGCGCAGGGGCTGCAGGCGGATGGGTCGCCTTCCACCGCCGCGCCCACGCGGGAACCAGTGGTTGTTTCACCCGCGCACGCGGGTGGCCACCAGCAGCCAGAGCTATACCCCTACATCACCCCTCCCCCATGAAAAAAAAAAAAAACAGCTGTCTCGGCTAACATAATTACTTTAACAGGGGTTAGCGGACATCAGCAACAAGACCCCGTAATTATTTAACCAGAACCGTGAGGGAAGTGCAACAATTCATGACGTCCGCAGGCACGCCGCAGTCACGAGCATTAGGGTGGATCCCAGATCAACCGGAAGCTGCAGTCTGGCTTGCGGTGGTGGCCACCAGCCGGATGACGTCGGAACACAATTGTCATGATGGGAAGGGAGCTGTTCAGCGCAAACGAAGCACTCTTGGAGCGAGTCCTCGACGCCAGTCCCCCACCACGAGCAGGAACTTGCGCGCTGGGAACCACCGGAACATCACAAATGGCCTAAAGGGTGCGGCTCCTCCCTGGGAGAAGAAGATGGCAACTGGGCTTCCATGCACGGTCCTTCACACGGAAGCGCTGCCGGGGGATCCCTGGACTTCAGCTTCTGGGCTCAGTCGCCCCGACTCGTCGGACACATCCGACGCCCGCCGCTCTGGAGATGGAGATGAACTATCTAATAGGGTGGAACATAGGGTTTTAACCGTGACGGGTGCACAAAATAGCGATGGCGACCGACCTGTATATACACAAACTGCGGCCTCTTGACCTTGATCACCTCAACAGGGCCCTGCAACGGCCAGTATAATTTAGGGGACATACCCAGGGACACCTGGGGACAATGCAACGACGCCTTGTCCCCAGTTGTCCATGGGGCCCCGGACTCCCGTTGCCCCACGAACTTCTCATTTGCATGCTGCCGTTTGGCCGAATTTTCCTGAGACGCCTCCCGCGCCTCCTTCAAACGCCTAAGCATGACCTGCATGGGCATGGGCATGACGGCCCTCTTTTTACCCAAGTCCATGCCCAACTGTGCTTCCATGGGGGGATCACTCTCCCTCCTGTACATGATATTAAACGGGGAGAATCCTGTTAAAGCATGATGGGCCAATCTATATGCAGCCAGGACACCGGGGATGTGCAAATTCCAGTCCAACTGCACCTCATTAACTCTTTGGCACAACATGGACATAAGAGTCCTGTGCAAGCGTTCCACCATCCCATCCGTCTGAGGATGGTAGAGCGAAGTTCTAATTTTTCTTGTACCCAGCGAGTCACACACCTCCCATAACAATTTAGAAGAAAAATTCCACCCCTGATCTGTAATAAGTTGTTCAGGAGCTCCTTTATCCATTACGTAGACGTGCAGAAATTTGTCCACAATGGATGTGGCCGACTGGTCTGGCAGAGGCCATGCCATCGGCCACCGGGAAAGATATTCCACCCCGACCAGGAGAAATGTTTTCCCCTCTGAGTAGTGGGAATGGCCCGAGAACATCTACTTTGACTAGCTCGTTAATTTGAGACACCGTGATATTTGTGATAGTGGCTTGTGGCGTGTGCAGTCAGTACAACATTTCACCATGTAGTATACATGATCCATCATACCGGGCCAATAGAAGTCACGCTTCAGCATTAGCAAAGTTTTACGGACTCTGAGACAAACACGAACCGCAGATGCTTATAAATGCTCCTGAAACTTTGACTTAAAACGTTCGTGACTGCAGGAATTCATATTCTTGGTTCTTTCGGTAAAATCACGTATATAGAAACAAAAAGAAATAAAAAAAAAATAATAATAATAATAATAATAAAAGAAAAGAAAAAAACAATAAAAATAAAAAGTTAAAATTGTAAAATTAAATGTAAATTACAAATTAAAATATGGCTTACTAAAAATCCATGAAGAAGGTATACCCCTTCGTCTCATCGTCTCCACCATTGACTCACGCACCTACAAACTGGCCCGATATCTGTCGGAGACCTTGCAGCCATTCACTGGCAAGACCACCTCTTCTATTCTTAACTCAGCTCACCTGGTTTCACTGTCCCCAGGTGATTTGCTCGTTAGTTTCAATGTAGTTTCTTTGTTCACCAAAGTTCCTGTGCCCGATACCATTGCAATAATTGAAGATTTGGTCCAACAAGGACTGAATGCTGATGTAACAGCCCTGGTGAGACACTGCCTCACCAATACAGTCTTCACTTGGAATGGACCATTCTACAAACAAACTGAAGGCACCCCAATGGGTTCTCCCTCATCTCCGGTTGTGGCCAACATTTGAATGGAAAAATTTTAGACGGACGCCATCCAGGCATCCACTCTACGCCCGTCTTTGTGGAAGACGTACGTGGATGACACGTTTGTCATCTGGCCACATGGCCGACCAGCTCTGAAATAATTCCTCAACCACATCAATTCCATACACCCAGCAAACAAATTCACTATGGAGATAGAAAAAGATGGCATGAGACCAGATGGCTCAATGAGCCACTCTGTCTACACGAAAGTAAACCTGATTCCCACCACCATCCATCCCAGAAAAATGCCCTCATCAAAACGCTACACCATAGAGCTCAATGTATCCCCGACCATGAACACCTGACCAGTGAACTCAAGCACGTACACCAAGCTCTCAAGGCGAATGGATATTCTGACTACACTATCCACAAAGCCATCACCCCAACCGTGAAGGAGCCATCTGAGGATCCAATCAAAACCATCACCTTGCCATACATAGCAGGGGTAACCAAAAATATTTCCAAAATAATGAACAAACACAAGATCCAGGTTCGATTTAACACAGTGCATAAAATTTGTGACCTGATCCCATCTGTGAAGGACAAAATTCCTGACATGCAATATCCCGACGTCTACAAACTAAGCTGTATTTGTAGCAGCAGTTACATTGGGGAAACTAAGCAACATGTCTCTGACCGTGTTCTTGAACATAAGGCAGATCTCAAACACGACAGGACCAATACTTCTGTCGTGGCTGATCATTACTTTAATGCAGCTGGCTCACATGAAATTGATTTCTCTAAGACAATGGTACTTTCCAAGCCGACTGACTATCAACAAAGATTCGTTCACGAAGCCATCCATATATACAGACACAGTCACAATTTCAACCGAGACGACGGTTTTAAACCCAGCAATCATTGGAAAGATGTCATCAACCACTTTGGGTCATGACTTGTGTTTTCTTGTCAACCTTTACCGTCAGTAGTGTGGATGTGTGGAGCGAGTTGAAATGCCCCCCCCATCTCTACCCCCTGCTCCCCCCCTATTTCTGACCCCCCCCTCCACCATCCTCTCCCCCTATCTCTGCCCCCTTCCTCCCCCCCATTGTCTGCTCCTACATTACCGCTGGCTGACTGGCTACCCCGCCCATGCTGGTTGCGCTGCACAAGCTCCTGCATTAGCGTGTTGCTTGCGCAGCTCTCGTCCCCCGCCCACTCACTTTGGAACCCTTATACATTTGGAGGCTTGCCGCCTCTTTTCTCTCCGCCTGATGAAGAACACTTGTATTGTGATAGAAACGTCTTAGGTTTTTTGTATTTATTCTTTTTAATTTATTTATAATTTTATTTTACTATTTTTATTTTTTATTTTCATTGTGTTTTTTTGCTTTCATAATATTTAATTCATCATTATTTTTATTATTTTTTAAAAAAATGTATTAAAATTTTCTTATTTATATTTTTCTATCTACGTGATTTTACCAAAAGAACCAAGAATATGCTCCTGAAATGTGTCCCCGAATACAATGCCATCGTCCAGGTAAATGAGGCACAAGTCCCATTGAAGACCTGCCAAGACCATTTCCATAAGCTGCTGGAATGTGGCAGAAGCCGATTGCAGCCCCATAGGGAGGCAATTAACTTGGAACAATCCTTGGGGTATATTCTTAGTTTTTTCGGTAAAGTCACATGGTTTTAGGCTTGGATTCTTCATCCAAAGGCAAGTGCCAAAATCCGGACAACAAATCGAGGGTTAAAAAGAACCGTGTACACAACAAAGCATCCAAGGAGTCATCCATCCAAGGGAGTGGATATGCGTCCGCCACAGAAAATGTGTTCTGCTTGCGGAAATCAATGCAAAATCGCAGACTCCCATAAAATGGAAGCCCCCCATGGGCTGATAGAGGGGGAAATAATGTCCGCACCCCGGGATGGTGAAGACGGAGACGACAACGAGGACATGGTGATGACGACGAGATGGCGATGGCAATGGTCTTGAACAACCATGACGGGGATTCCACTTCCTGCACCAGCCCCGAGCAATGCAATGGTGTAGTCATAGCAGGATACCACCGCAGTCAGTATGCAATGCTGAAGTCATAGCAGGATACCACTGCAGTCAGTATGCAATGCTGTAGTCATAGCAGGATACCACAACAGTCAGCATGCAATGCTGTAGTCATAGCAGGATACCACTACAGTCAGTATGCAATGCTGTAGTCATAGCAGGATACCACCACAGTCAGCATGCAATGGTGTAGTCATAGCAGGATACCACCACAGTCAGCATGCAATGCTGTAGTCATAGCAGGATACCACCAGTCAGCAAGCAATGCTGTAGTCATAGCACGATACCACCACAGTCAGCATGCAATGCTGTAGTCATAGCAGGATACAACCACAGTCAGCATCACAATGCTGTAGTCATAGCAGGATACCACCAGTCAGCATGCAATGCTGTAGTCATAGCCGGATACCACCACAGTCAGTATGCAATGCTGTAGTCATAGCAGAATACCACCACAGTCAGTATGCAATGCTGTAGTCATAGCAGGATACCACCATAGTCAGCATGCACTGCTATAGTCATAGCAGGATACAACCACAGTCAGCATGCAATGCTGTAGTCATAGCAGAATACCACCACAGTCAGCATGCAATGTTGTAGTCATAGCAGGATACCACCACAGTCAGCAAGCAATGCTGTAGTCATAGCAGGATACCACCACAGTCAGAATGCAATGCTGTAGTCATAGCAGGATACCACCACAGTCAGTATGCAATGCTGTCATCATAGCAGGTCTCACCACAGTCAGTATGCACTGGTGTAATCATAGCAGGTACCACAACAATATGCACTGCTGTAATCATAGCAGGTACCACCAGTCAGTATGCACTGCTGTAATCATAGCAGGTACCACAGTCAGTATGCACTGCTGTAATCATAGCAGGATACCACCACCGTCAGCATGCAATACTGTAGTCATAGCAGGAAACCACCAGTCAGCATCCAATGCTGTAGTCATAGCAGGAGACCACCGCAGTCAGTATGCAATGCTGTAGTCATAGCAGGATACCACCACTGTCAGTATGCAATGCTGTAGTCATAGCAGGATACCACCACAGTCAGTATGCAATGCTGTAGTCATAGAAGGACACCACCAGTCAGCATGCAATGCTGTAGTCATAGCAGGATAACACCAGTCAGGATGGAATGCTGTAGTCATAGCAGGATATTACCATAGTCAGCATGCACTGCTATAGTCATAGCAGGATACAACCACAGTCAGCATGCAATGCTGATGTCATAGCAGGATACAACGGCAGTCAGCATGCAATGCTGTAGTCATAGCAGGATACCACCTCAGTCAGTATGCAATGCTGAAGTCATAGCAGGATACCACCACAGTCAGCATGCAATGCTGTAGTCATAGCAGGATACCACCACAGTCAGCATGCAATGCTGTAGTCATAGCAGGATACCACCACAGTCAGCAAGCAATGCTGTAGTCATAGCAGGATACCACCACAGTCAGCATGCAATGCTGTAGTCATTGCAGGATACCACCACAGTCAGCATGCAATGCTGTAGTCATAGCAGGATACCACCACAGTCAGCATGCAATGCTGTAGTCACAGCAGGATACCACCACAGTGAGCATGCACTGCTATAGTCATAGCAGGATACAACCACAGTCAGCATGCAATGCTGTAGTCATAGCAGGATACAACCACAGTCATCATGCAATGCTGTAGTCATAGCAGGATACCACCACAGTCAGTATGCAATGCTGTAGTCATAGCAGGATACCACCACAGTCAGCATGCAATGCTGTAGTCATAGCAGGATACCACCACAGTCAGCATGCAATGCTGTAGTCAAAGCAGGATACAACCACAGTCAACATGTAATGCTGTAGTCATAGCAGGATACCACCACAGTCAGTATGCAATGCTGTCATCATAGCAGGTCCCACCACAGTCAGTATGCACTGCTGTAATCATAGCAGGTACCACGACAATATGCACTGCTGTAATCATAGCAGGTACCACAACAGCAGTTTCCACTGCTGTAATCATAGCAGGTACCACCAGTCAGTATGCACTGCTGTAATCATAGCAGGTACCACAGTAAGTATGCACTGCTGTAATCATAGCAGCATACCACCACCGTCAGCATGCAATACTGTAGTCATAGCAGGAAACCACCAGTCAGCATGCAATGCTGTAGTCATAGCAGTAGACCACCGCAGTCAGTATGCAATGCTGTAGTCATAGCAGGATACCACCACTGTCAGTATGCAATGCTGTAGTCATAGCAGGATACCACCACAGTCAGTATGCAATGCTGTAGTCATAGCAGGACACCACCAGTCAGCATGCAATGCTGTAGTCAAAGCAGGATACCACCACAGTCAGGATGCAATGCTGTAATCATAGCAGGATACCACCACAGTCAGTATGCAATGCTGTAGTCATAGCAGGATATCACCATAGTCAGCATGTACTGCTATAGTCATTGCAGGATACAACCACAGTCAGCATGCAATGCTGAAGTCAAAGCAGGATACAACGGCAGACAGCATGCAATGCTGTAGTCATAGCAGGATACCACCGCAGTCAGTATGCAATGCTGTAGTCATAGCAGGATACCACTACCGTCAGTATGCAATGCTGTAGTCATAGCAGGATACCACCACAGTCAGCATGCGATGCTGTAGTCATAGCAGGATACCACCACCGTCAGTATGCAATGCTGTAGTCACAGCAGGATACCACCACAGTCAGCATGCAATGCTGTAGTCATAGCAGGATACCACCACAGTCAGCATGTAATGCTGTAGTCATAGCAGGATATCACCACAGTCAGCATACAATGCTGTAGTCATAGCAGGATACCACCACAGTCAGCATGCAATGCTTGAGTCATAGCAGGAAACGACCACAGTCAGCATGCAATGCTGTAGTCATAGCAGGATACCACCACAGTCAGCACGCAATGCTGTAGTCATAGCAGGATACCACCACAGTCAGCATGCAATGCTGTAGTCATAGCAGGATACCACCACAGTCAGTATCACAATGCTGTAGTCATAGCAGGATACCACCATAGTCAGCATGCACTGCTATAGTCATAGCAGGATACCACCACAGTCAGCATGCAATGCTGTAGTCATAGCAGGATATAACTACAGTCAGTATGCAATGCTGAAGTTATAGAAGGATACCACTGCAGTCAGTATGCAATGCTGTAGTCATAGCAGGATACCACCACAGTCAGCATGCAATGCTGTAGTCATAGCAGGATACCACCACAGTCAGCATACAATGCTGTAGTCATAGCACAATACCACCACAGTCAGCATGCAATGCTGTAGTCATAGCAGGATGCAACCACAGTCAGCATCACAATGCTGTAGTCATAGCAGGATACCACCACAGTCAGTATGCAATGCTGTAGTCATAGCAGGATACCACTACCGTCAGTATGCAATGCTGTAGTCATAGCAGGATACCACCACAGTCAGCATGCGATGCTGTAGTCATAGCAGGATACCACTACCGTCAGTATGCAATGCTGTAGTCATAGCAGGATACCACCACAGTCAGCATGCAATGCTGTAGTCATAGCAGGATACCACCACCGTCAGTATGCAATGCTGTAGTCATAGCAGGATACCACCACAGTCAGCATGCAATGCTGTAGTCATAGCAGGATACCACCACAGTCAGCATGTAATGCTGTAGTCATAGCAGGATACCACCACAGTCAGCATACAATGCTGTAGTCATAGCAGGATACCACCACAGTTAGCATGCAATGCTTGAGTCATAGCAGGAAACGACCACAGTCAGCATGCAATACTGTAGTCATAGCAGAATACCACCACAGTCAGCACGCAATGCTGTAGTCATAGCAGGATACCACCACAGTCAGCATGCAATGCTGTAGTCATAGCAGGATACCACCACAGTCAGTATCACAATGCTGTAGTCATAGCAGGATACCACCATAGTCAGCATGCACTGCTATAGTCATAGCAGGATACCACCACAGTCAGCATGCAATGCTGTAGTCATAGCATGATACAACTACAGTCAGCATGCAATGCTGTAGTCATAGCAGGATACCACAGCAGTCAGTATGCAATGCTGAAGTTATAGAAGGATACCACCACAGTCAGCATGCAATGCTGTAGTCATAGCAGAATACCACCACAGTCAGCATGCAATGCTGTAGTCATAGCAGGATACCACCACAGTCAGCATACAATGCTGTAGTCATAGCACGATACCACCACAGTCAGCATGCAATGCTGTAGTCAAAGCAGGATACAACCACAGTCAGCATCACAATGCTGTAGTCATAGCAGGATACAACCACAGTCAGCATCACAATGCTGTAGTCATAGCAGGATACCACCACAGTCAGCATGCAATGCTGTAGTCATTGCAGGATACCATCACAGTCAGCATGCAATGCTGTAGTCATAGCAGGATACCACCACAGTCAGCATGCAATGCTGTAGTCATAGCAGGATACCACCACAGTCAGCAAGCAATGCTGTAGTCAAAGCAGGATACAACCACAGTCAGCATGCAATGCTGTAGTCATAGCAGGATACCACCACAGTCAGTATGCAATGCTGTCA
Source organism: Petromyzon marinus (assembly GCF_048934315.1). NCBI lineage: Eukaryota > Metazoa > Chordata > Hyperoartia > Petromyzontiformes > Petromyzontidae > Petromyzon > Petromyzon marinus. Next base: position 42,413 of record NW_027423184.1, read on the forward strand.
TCATAGCAGGTCCCACCACAGTCAGAATGCACTGCTGTAATCATAGCAGGTACCACGACAATATGCACTGCTGTAATCATAGCAGGTACCACAACAGCAGTTTCCACTGCTGTAATCATAGCAGGTACCACCAGTCAGTATGCACTGCTGTAATCATAGCAGGTACCACAGTAAGTATGCACTGCTGTAATCATAGCAGGATACCACCACCGTCAGCATGCAATACTGTAGTCATAGCAGGAAACCACCAGTCAGCATGCAATGCTGTAGTCATAGCAGGAGACCACCGCAGTCAGTATGCAATGCTGTAGTCATAGCAGGATACCACCACTGTCAGTATGCAATGATGTAGTCATAGCAGGATACCACCACAGTCAGTATGCAATGCTGTAGTCATAGCAGGACACCACCAGTCAGCATGCAATGCTGTAGTCAAAGCAGGATACCACCACAGTCAGGATGCAATGATGTAGTCATAGCAGGACACCACCAGTCAGCATGCAATGCTGTAGTCAAAGCAGGATACCACCACAGTCAGGATGCAATGCTGTAATCATAGCAGGATACCACCACAGTCAGTATGCAATGCTGTAGTCATAGCAGGATATCACCATAGTCAGCATGTACTGCTATAGTCATTGCAGGATACAACCACAGTCAGCATGCAATGCTGAAGTCAAAGCAGGATACAACGGCAGACAGCATGCAATGCTGTAGTCATAGCAGGATACCACCGCAGTCAGTATGCAATGCTGTAGTCATAGCAGGATACCACTACCGTCAGTATGCAATGCTGTAGTCATAGCAGGATACCACCACAGTCAGCATGCGATGCTGTAGTCATAGCAGGATACCACCACCGTCAGTATGCAATGCTGTAGTCACAGCAGGATACCACCACAGTCAGCATGCAATGCTGTAGTCATAGCAGGATACCACCACAGTCAGCATGTAATGCTGTAGTCATAGCAGGATATCACCACAGTCAGCATACAATGCTGTAGTCATAGCAGGATACCACCACAGTCAGCATGCAATGCTTGAGTCATAGCAGGAAACGACCACAGTCAGCATGCAATGCTGTAGTCATAGCAGGATACCACCACAGTCAGCACGCAATGCTGTAGTCATAGCAGGATACCACCACAGTCAGCATGCAATGCTGTAGTCATAGCAGGATACCACCACAGTCAGTATCACAATGCTGTAGTCATAGCAGGATACCACCATAGTCAGCATGCACTGCTATAGTCATAGCAGGATACCACCACAGTCAGCATGCAATGCTGTAGTCATAGCAGGATATAACTACAGTCAGTATGCAATGCTGAAGTTATAGAAGGATACCACTGCAGTCAGTATGCAATGCTGTAGTCATAGCAGGATACCACCACAGTCAGCATGCAATGCTGTAGTCATAGCAGGATACCACCACAGTCAGCATACAATGCTGTAGTCATAGCACAATACCACCACAGTCAGCATGCAATGCTGTAGTCATAGCAGGATGCAACCACAGTCAGCATCACAATGCTGTAGTCATAGCAGGATACCACCACAGTCAGTATGCAATGCTGTAGTCATAGCAGGATACCACTACCGTCAGTATGCAATGCTGTAGTCATAGCAGGATACCACCACAGTCAGCATGCGATGCTGTAGTCATAGCAGGATACCACTACCGTCAGTATGCAATGCTGTAGTCATAGCAGGATACCACCACAGTCAGCATGCAATGCTGTAGTCATAGCAGGATACCACCACCGTCAGTATGCAATGCTGTAGTCATAGCAGGATACCACCACAGTCAGCATGCAATGCTGTAGTCATAGCAGGATACCACCACAGTCAGCATGTAATGCTGTAGTCATAGCAGGATACCACCACAGTCAGCATACAATGCTGTAGTCATAGCAGGATACCACCACAGTTAGCATGCAATGCTTGAGTCATAGCAGGAAACGACCACAGTCAGCATGCAATACTGTAGTCATAGCAGAATACCACCACAGTCAGCATGTAATGCTGTAGTCATAGCAGGATACCACCACAGTCAGCATACAATGCTGTAGTCATAGCAGGATACCACCACAGTTAGCATGCAATGCTTGAGTCATAGCAGGATACCACCACAGTCAGCATACAATGCTGTAGTCATAGCAGAATACCACCACAGTCAGCACGCAATGCTGTAGTCATAGCAGGATACCACCACAGTCAGCATGCAATGCTGTAGTCATAGCAGGATACCACCACAGTCAGTATCACAATGCTGTAGTCATAGCAGGATACCACCATAGTCAGCATGCACTGCTATAGTCATAGCAGGATACCACCACAGTCAGCATGCAATGCTGTAGTCATAGCATGATACAACTACAGTCAGCATGCAATGCTGTAGTCATAGCAGGATACCACAGCAGTCAGTATGCAATGCTGAAGTTATAGAAGGATACCACCACAGTCAGCATGCAATGCTGTAGTCATAGCAGAATACCACCACAGTCAGCATGCAATGCTGTAGTCATAGCAGGATACCACCACAGTCAGCATACAATGCTGTAGTCATAGCACGATACCACCACAGTCAGCATGCAATGCTGTAGTCAAAGCAGGATACAACCACAGTCAGCATCACAATGCTGTAGTCATAGCAGGATACAACCACAGTCAGCATCACAATGCTGTAGTCATAGCAGGATACCACCACAGTCAGCATGCAATGCTGTAGTCATTGCAGGATACCATCACAGTCAGCATGCAATGCTGTAGTCATAGCAGGATACCACCACAGTCAGCATGCAATGCTGTAGTCATAGCAGGATACCACCACAGTCAGCAAGCAATGCTGTAGTCAAAGCAGGATACAACCACAGTCAGCATGCAATGCTGTAGTCATAGCAGGATACCACCACAGTCAGTATGCAATGCTGTCATCATAGCAGGTCCCACCACAGTCAGAATGCACTGCTGTAATCATAGCAGGTACCACGACAATATGCACTGCTGTAATCATAGCAGGTACCACAACAGCAGTTTCCACTGCTGTAATCATAGCAGGTACCACCAGTCAGTATGCACTGCTGTAATCATAGCAGGTACCACAGTAAGTATGCACTGCTGTAATCATAGCAGGATACCACCACCGTCAGCATGCAATACTGTAGTCATAGCAGGAAACCACCAGTCAGCATGCAATGCTGTAGTCATAGCAGGAGACCACCGCAGTCAGTATGCAATGCTGTAGTCATAGCAGGATACCACCACTGTCAGTATGCAATGATGTAGTCATAGCAGGATACCACCACAGTCAGTATGCAATGCTGTAGTCATAGCAGGACACCACCAGTCAGCATGCAATGCTGTAGTCAAAGCAGGATACCACCACAGTCAGGATGCAATGATGTAATCATAGCAGGATACCACCACAGTCAGTATGCAATGCTGTAGTCATAGCAGGATATCACCATAGTCCCCATGCACTGCTATAGTCATAGCAGGATACAACCACAGTCAGCATGCAATGCTGAAGTCATAGCAGGATACAACGGCAGTCAGCATGCAATGCTGTAGTCATAGCAGGATACCACCGCAGTCAGTATGCAATGCTGTAGTTATAGCAGGATACCACTACCGTCAGTATGCAATGCTGTAGTCATAGCAGGATACCACCACAGTCAGCATGCGATGCTGTAGTCATAGCAGGATACCACCACCGGCAGTATGCAATGCTGTAGTCATAGCAGGATACCACCACAGTCAGCATGCAATGCTGTAGTCATAGCAGGATACCACCACAGTCAGCATACAATGCTGTAGTCATAGCAGGATACCACCACAGTCAGCATGCAATGCTTGAGTCATAGCAGGAAACGACCACAGTCAGCATGCAATGCTGTAGTCATAGCAGGATACCACCACAGTCAGCACGCAATGCTGTAGTCATAGCAGGATACCACCACAGTCAGCATGCAATGCTGTAGTCATAGCAGGATATCACCACAGTCAGCATCACAATGCTGTAGTCATAGCAGGATACCACCATAGTCAGCATGCACTGCTATAGTCATAGCAGGTTACCACCACAGTCAGCATGCAATGCTGTAGTCATAGCAGGATACAACTACAGTCAGCATGCAATGCTGTAGTCATAGCAGGATACCACCGCAGTCAGTATGCAATGCTGAAGTTATAGAAGGATACCACTGCAGTCAGTATGCAATGCTGTAGTCATAGCAGGATACCACCACAGTGAGCATGCAATGCTGTAGTCATAGCAGGATACCACCAGTCAGCAAGCAATGCTGTAGTCATAGCACGATACCACCACAGTCAGCATGCAATGCTGTAGTCATAGCAGGATACAACCACAGTCAGCATCACAATGCTGTAGTCATAGCAGGATACCACCAGTCAGCATGCAATGCTGTAGTCATAGCCGGATACCACCACAGTCAGTATGCAATGCTGTAGTCATAGCAGAATACCACCACAGTCAGTATGCAAGGCTGTAGTCATAGCAGGATACCACCATAGTCAGCATGCACTCATATAGTCATAGCAGGATACAACCACAGTCAGCATGCAATGCTATAGTCATAGCAGGATACCACCACAGTCAGCATGCAATGTTGTAGTCATAGCAGGATACCACCACAGTCAGCAAGCAATGCTGTAGTCATAGCAGGATACCACCACAGTCAGCAAGCAATGCTGTAGTCATAGCAGGATACCACCACAGTCAGCATACAATGCTGTAGTCATAGCAGGATACCACCACAGTCAGTATGCAATGCTGTCATCATAGCAGGTCCCACCACAGTCAGTATGCACTGGTGTAATCATAGCAGGTACCACAGTCAGTATGCACTGCTGTAATCATAGCAGGATACCACCACCGTCAGCATGCAATACTGTAGTCATAGCAGGAAACCACCAGTCAGCATCCAATGCTGTAGTCATAGCAGGAGACCACCACAGTCAGTATGCAATGCTGTAGTTATAGCAGGATACCACCACTGTCAGTATGCAATGCTGTAGTCATAGCAGGATACCACCACAGTCAGGATGCAATGCTGTAGTCATAGCAGGACACCACCAGTCAGCATGCAATGCTGTAGTCATAGCAGGATAACACCAGTCAGGATGCAATGCTGTAGTCATAGCAGGATATTACCATAGTCAGCATGCACTGCTATAGTCATAGCAGGATACAACCACAGTCAGCATGCAATGCTGAAGTCATAGCAGGATACAACGGCAGTCATCATGCAATGCTGTAGTCATAGCAGGATACCACCGCAGTCAGTATGCAATGCTGAAGTCATAGCAGGATACCACCACAGTCAGCATGCAATGCTGTAGTCATAGCAGGATACCACCACCGTCAGTATGCAATGTTGTAGTCATAGCAGGATACCACCACAGTCTGCATGCAATGCTGGAGTCATAGCAGGATACGACCACAGTCAGCATGTAATGCTGTAGTCATAGCAGGATACCACCACAGTCAGCATACAATGCTGTAGTCATAGCAGGATACCACCAAAGTCAGCATGCAATGCTTGAGTCATAGCAGGAAACGACCACAGTCAGCATGCAATGCTGTAGTCATAGCAGGATACCACCACAGTCAGCAAGCAATGCTGTAGTCATAGCAGGATACCACCACAGTCAGCATGCAATGCTGTAGTCATAGCAGGATACCACCACAGTCAGCATGCAATGCTGTAGTCATAGCAGGATACCACCACAGTCAGCATGCAATGCTGTAGTCACAGCAGGATACCACCACAGTCAGCATGCAATGCTGTAGTCATAGCAGGATACCACCACAGTCAGCAAGCAATGCTGTAGTCATAGCAGGATACCACCACAGTCAGCATGCAATGCTGTAGTCATAGCAGGATACCACCACAGTCAGCATGCAATGCTGTAGTCATAGCAGGATACCACCACAGTCAGCATGCAATGCTGTAGTCACAGCAGGATACCACCACAGTGAGCATGCACTGCTATAGTCATAGCAGGATACAACCACAGTCAGCAAGCAATGCTGTAGTCATAGCAGGATACAACCACAGTCATCATGCAATGCTGTAGTCATAGCAGGATACCACCGCAGTCAGTATGCAATGCTGTAGTCATATCAGGATACCACCACAGTCAGCATGCAATGCTGTAGTCATAGCAGGATACCACCACAGTCAGCATGCAATGCTGTAGTCAAAGCAGGATACCACCGCAGTCAGTATGCAATGCTGATGTCATAGCAGGATACCACCACAGTCAGCATGCAATGCTGTAGTCACAGCAGGATACCACCACAGTGAGCATGCACTGCTATAGTCATAGCAGGATACAACCACAGTCAGCAAGCAATGCTGTAGTCATAGCAGGATACAACCACAGTCATCATGCAATGCTGTAGTCATAGCAGGATACCACCGCAGTCAGTATGCAATGCTGTAGTCATATCAGGATACCACCACAGTCAGCATGCAATGCTGTAGTCATAGCAGGATACCACCACAGTCAGCATGCAATGCTGTAGTCAAAGCAGGATACCACCGCAGTCAGTATGCAATGCTGATGTCATAGCAGGATACCACTGCAGTCAGTATGCAATGCTGTAGTCATAGCAGGATACCACCACAGTCAGCATGCAATGCTGTAGTCATAGCAGGATACCACCACAGTCAGCATCACAATGCTGTAATCATAGCAGGATACCACCATAGTCAGCATGCACTGCTATAGTCATAGCACGATACCACCACAGTCAGCATGCAATGCTGTAGTCATAGCAGGATACAACTACAGTCAGCATGCAATGCTGTAGTCATAGCAGGATACCACCGCAGTCAGTATGCAATGCTGAAGTTATAGAAGGATACCACTGCAGTCAGTATGCAATGCTGTAGTCATAGCAGGATACCACCACAGTCAGCATGAAATGCTGTAGTCATAGCAGGATACCACCACAGTCAGCATGCAATGCTGTAGTCATAGCAGGATACCTCCACAGTGAGCATGCACTGCTATAGTCATAGCAGGATACAACCACAGTCAGCATGCAATGCTGTAGTCATAGCAGGATACCACCACAGTCAGCAAGCAATGCTGTAGTCATAGCAGGATACATCCACAGTCAGCATGCAATGCTGTAGTCATAGCAGGATACCACCACAGTCAGCATACAATGCTGTAGTCATAGCAGGATACAACCACAGTCAGCATGCAATGCTGTAGTCATATCAGGCTACCACCACAGTCAGTATGCAATGCTGTCATCATAGCAGGTCCCACCACAGTCAGTATGCACTGCTGTAATCATAGCAGGTACCACGACAATATGCAGTGCTGTAATCATAGCAGGTACCACAACAGCAGTTTCCACTGCTGTAATCATAGCAGGTACCACCAGTCAGTATGCACTGCTGTAATCATAGCAGGTACCACAGTAAGTATGCACTGCTGTAATCATAGCAGGATACCACCACCGTCAGCATGCAATACTGTAGTCATAGCAGGAAACCACCAGTCAGCATGCAATGCTGTAGTCATAGCAGGAGACCACCGCAGTCAGCATGCAATGCTGTAGTCATAGCAGGATACCACCACAGTCAGCATGCAATGCTGTAGTCATAGCAGGATACCACCACAGTCAGCATGCAATGCTGTAGTCACAGCAGGATACCACCACAGTCAGCATGCAATGCTGTAGTCATAGCAGGATACCACCACAGTCAGCAAGCAATGCTGTAGTCATAGCAGGATACCACCACAGTCAGCATGCAATGCTGTAGTCATAGCAGGATACCACCACAGTCAGCATGCAATGCTGTAGTCATAGCAGGATACCACCACAGTCAGCATGCAATGCTGTAGTCACAGCAGGATACCACCACAGTGAGCATGCACTGCTATAGTCATAGCAGGATACAACCACAGTCAGCAAGCAATGCTGTAGTCATAGCAGGATACAACCACAGTCATCATGCAATGCTGTAGTCATAGCAGGATACCACCGCAGTCAGTATGCAATGCTGTAGTCATATCAGGATACCACCACAGTCAGCATGCAATGCTGTAGTCATAGCAGGATACCACCACAGTCAGCATGCAATGCTGTAGTCAAAGCAGGATACCACCGCAGTCAGTATGCAATGCTGATGTCATAGCAGGATACCACCACAGTCAGCATGCAATGCTGTAGTCACTGCAGGATACCACCACAGTGAGCATGCACTGCTATAGTCATAGCAGGATACAACCACAGTCAGCAAGCAATGCTGTAGTCATAGCAGGATACAACAACAGTCATCATGCAATGCTGTAGTCATAGCAGGATACCACCGCAGTCAGTATGCAATGCTGTAGTCATATCAGGATACCACCACAGTCAGCATGCAATGCTGTAGTCATAGCAGGATACCACCACAGTCAGCATGCAATGCTGTAGTCAAAGCAGGATACCACCGCAGTCAGTATGCAATGCTGATGTCATAGCAGGATACCACTGCAGTCAGTATGCAATGCTGTAGTCATAGCAGGATACCACCACAGTCAGCATGCAATGCTGTAGTCATAGCAGGATACCACCACAGTCAGCATCACAATGCTGTAGTCATAGCAGGATACCACCATAGTCAGCATGCACTGCTATAGTCATAGCACGATACCACCACAGTCAGCATGCAATGCTGTAGTCATAGCAGGATACAACTACAGTCAGCATGCAATGCTGTAGTCATAGCAGGATACCACCGCAGTCAGTATGCAATGCTGAAGTTATAGAAGGATACCACTGCAGTCAGTATGCAATGCTGTAGTCATAGCAGGATACCACCACAGTCAGCATGAAATGCTGTAGTCATAGCAGGATACCACCACAGTCAGCATGCAATGCTGTAGTCATAGCAGGATACCTCCACAGTGAGCATGCACTGCTATAGTCATAGCAGGATACAACCACAGTCAGCATGCAATGCTGTAGTCATAGCAGGATACCACCACAGTCAGCAAGCAATGCTGTAGTCATAGCAGGATACATCCACAGTCAGCATGCAATGCTGTAGTCATAGCAGGATACCACCACAGTCAGCATACAATGCTGTAGTCATAGCAGGATACAACCACAGTCAGCATGCAATGCTGTAGTCATAGCAGGTTACCACCACAGTCAGTATGCAATGCTGTCATCATAGCAGGTCCCACCACAGTCAGTATGCACTGCTGTAATCATAGCAGGTACCACGACAATATGCAGTGCTGTAATCATAGCAGGTACCACAACAGCAGTTTCCACTGCTGTAATCATAGCAGGTACCACCAGTCAGTATGCACTGCTGTAATCATAGCAGGTACCACAGTAAGTATGCACTGCTGTAATCATAGCAGGATACCACCACCGTCAGCATGCAATACTGTAGTCATAGCAGGAAACCACCAGTCAGCATGCAATGCTGTAGTCATAGCAGGAGACCACCGCAGTCAGTATGCAATGCTGTAGTCATAGCAGGATACCACCACTGTCAGTATGCAATGCTGTAGTCATAGCAGGATACCACCACAGTCAGTATGCAATGCTGTAGTCATAGCAGGACACCACCAGTCAGCATGCAATGCTGTAGTCATAGCAGGATAGTACCACAGTCAGGATGCAATGCTGTAATCACAGCAGGATACCACCACAGTCAGTATGCAATGCTGTAGTCATAGCAGGATATCACCATAGTCAGCATGCACTGCTATAGTCATAGCAGGATACAACCACAGTCAGCATGCAATGTTGAAGTCATAGCAGGATACAACGGCAGTCAGCATTTAATGCTGTAGTCATAGCAGGATACCACCGCAGTCAGTATGCAATGCTGTAGTCATAGCAGGATACCACTACCGTCAGTATGCAATGCTATAGTCATAGCAGGATACCACCACAGTCAGCATGCGATGCTGTAGTCATAGCAGGATACCACCACCGTCAGTATGCAATGCTCTAGTCATAGCAGGATACCACCACAGTCAGCATGTAATGCTGTAGTCATAGCAGGATACCACCACAGTCAGCATACAATGCTGTAGTCATAGCAGGATACCACCACAGTCAGCATGCAATGCTTGAGTCATAGCAGGAAACGACGACAGTCAGCATGCAATGCTGTAGTCATAGCAGGTTACCACCACAGTCAGAACGCAATGCTGTAGTCATAGCAGGATACCACCACAGTCAGCATGCAATGCTGTAATCATAGCAGGATACCACCACAGTCAGCATCGCAATGCTGTAGTCATAGCAGGATACCACCATAGTCAGCATGCACTGCTATAGTCATAACAGGATACCACCACAGTCAGCATGCAATGCTGTAGTCATAGCAGGATACAACTACAGTCAGCATGCAATGCTGTAGTCATAGCTGGATACCACCACAGTCAGTATGCAATGCTGAAGTTATAGAAGGATACCACTGCAGTCAGTATGCAATGCTGTAGTCATAGCAGGATACCACCACAGTGAGCATGCACAGCTATAGTCATAGCAGGATACAACCACAGTCAGCATGCAATGCTGTAGTCATAGCAGGATACCACCACAGTCAGCATGCAATGCTGTAGTCATAGCAGGATACATCCACAGTCAGCATGCAATGCTGTAGTCATAGCAGGATACCACCACAGTCAGCATACAATGCTGTAGTCATAGCAGGATACAACCACAGTCAGCATGCAATGCTGTAGTCATAGCAGGATACCACCACAGTCAGTATGCAATGCTGTCATCATAGCAGGTCCCACCACAGTCAGTATGCACTGCTGTAATCATAGCAGGTACCACGACAATATGCAGTGCTGTAATCATAGCAGGTACCACAACAGCAGTTTCCACTGCTGTAATCATAGCAGGTACCACCAGTCAGTATGCACTGCTGTAATCATAGCAGGTACCACAGTAAGTATGCACTGCTGTAATCATAGCAGGATACCACCACCGTCAGCATGCAATACTGTAGTCATAGCAGGAAACCACCAGTCAGCATGCAATGCTGTAGTCATAGCAGGAGACCACCGCAGTCAGTATGCAATGCTGTAGTCATAGCAGGATACCACCACTGTCAGTATGCAATGCTGTAGTCATAGCAGGATACCACCACAGTCAGTATGCAATGCTGTAGTCATAGCAGGACACCACCAGTCAGCATGCAATGCTGTAGTCATAGCAGGATACTACCACAGTCAGGATGCAATGCTGTAATCACAGCAGGATACCACCACAGTCAGTATGCAATGCTGTAGTCATAGCAGGATATCACCATAGTCAGCATGCACTGCTATAGTCATAGCAGGATACAACCACAGTCAGCATGCAATGCTGAAGTCGTAGCAGGATACAACGGCAGTCAGCATGCAATGCTGTAGTCATAGCAGGAGACCACCGCAGTCAGTATGCAATGCTGTAGTCATAGCAGGATACCACCACAGTCAGTATGCAATGCTGTAGTCATAGCAGGACACCACCAGTCAGCATGCAATGCTGTAGTCATAGCAGGATACTACCACAGTCAGCATGCAATGCTGTAGTCATAGCAGGATACCACCACAGTCAGCATGCAATGCTGTAGTCATAGCAGGATACCACCACAGTCAGCATGCAATGCTGTAGTCATAGCAGGATACCACCACAGTCAGCATGTAATGCTGTAGTCATAGCAGGATACCACCACAGTCAGCATACAATGCTGTAGTCATAGCAGGATACCACCAAAGTCAGCATGCAATGCTTGAGTCATAGCAGGAAACGACCACAGTCAGCATGCAATGCTGTAGTCATAGCAGGATACCACCACAGTCAGCAAGCAATGCTGTAGTCATAGCAGGATACCACCACAGTCAGCATGCAATGCTGTAGTCATTGCAGGATACCACCACAGTCAGCATGCAATGCTGTAGTCATAGCAGGATACAACCACAGTCATCATGCAATGCTGTAGTCATAGCAGGATACCACCGCAGTCAGTATGCAATGCTGTAGTCATAGCAGGATACCACCACAGTCAGCATGCAATGCTGTAGTCATAGCAGGATACCACCACAGTCAGCATGCAATGCTGTAGTCAAAGCAGGATACAACCACAGTCAGCATGCAATGCTGTAGTCATAGCAGGATACCACCACAGTCAGTATGCAATGCTGTCATCATAGCAGGATACCACCACAGTCAGTATGCAATGCTGTAGTCATAGCAGGATATCACCATAGTCAGCATGCACTGCTATAGTCATAGCAGGATACAACCACAGTCAGCATGCAATGCTGAAGTCATAGCAGGATACAACGGCAGTCAGCATGCAATGCTGTAGTCATAGCAGGAGACCACCGCAGTCAGTATGCAATGCTGTAGTCATAGCAGGATACCACCACAGTCAGTATGCAATGCTGTAGTCATAGCAGGACACCACCAGTCAGCATGCAATGCTGTAGTCATAGCAGGATACTACCACAGTCAGCATGCAATGCTGTAGTCATAGCAGGATACCACCACAGTCAGCATGCAATGCTGTAGTCATAGCAGGATACCACCACAGTCAGCATGCAATGCTGTAGTCATAGCAGGATACCACCACAGTCAGCATGCAATGCTGTAGTCAAAGCAGGATACAACCACAGTCAGCATGCAATGCTGTAGTCATAGCAGGATACCACCACAGTCAGTATGCAATGCTGTCATCATAGCAGGTCCCACCACAGTCAGTATGCACTGCTGTAATCATAGCAGGTACCACGACAATATGCACTGCTGTAATCATAGCAGGTACCACAACAGCAGTTTCCACTGCTGTAATCATAGCAGGTACCACCAGTCAGTATGCACTGCTGTAATCATAGCAGGTACCACAGTAAGTATGCACTGCTGTAATCATAGCAGGATACCACCACCGTCAGCATGCATTACTGTAGTCATAGGAGGAAACCACCAGTCAGCATGCAATGCTGTAGTCATAGCAGGAGACCACCGCATTCATTATGCAATGCTGTAGTCATAGCAGGATACCACCACTGTCAGTATGCAATGCTGTAGTCATAGCAGGACACCACCAGTCAGCATGCAATGCTGTAGTCAAAGCAGGATACCACCACAGTCAGTATGCAATGCTGTAATCATAGCAGAATACCACCACAGTCAGTATGCAATGCTGTAGTCATAGCAGGATATCACCATAGTCAGCATGCACTGCTATAGTCATAGCAGGATACAACCACAGTCAGCATGCAATGCTGAAGTCATAGCAGGATACAACGGCAGTCAGCATGCAATGCTGTAGTCATAGCAGGATACCAACGCAGTCAGAATGCAATGCTGTAGTCAAAGCAGGATACCACTACCGTCAGTATGCAATGCTGTAGTCATAGCAGGATGCCACCACAGTCAGCATGCAATGGAGTAGTCATAGCAGGATACCACCACCGTCAGTATGCAATGATGTAGTCATAGCAGGATACCACCACAGTCAGCATGTAATGCTGTAGTCATAGCAGGATACCTCCACAGTCAGCATACAATGCTGTAGTCATAGCAGGATACCACCACAGTCAGCATGCAATGCTTGAGTCATAGCAGGAAACGACCACAGTCAGCATGCAATGCTGTAGTCATAGCAGGATACCACCACAGTCAGCACGCAATGCTGTAGTCATAGCAGGATACCACAACAGTCAGCATGCAATGCTGTAGTCATAGCAGGATACCACCACAGTCAGCATCACAATGCTGTAGTCATAGCAGGATACCACCATAGTCAGCATGCACTGCTATAGTCATAGCAGGATACCACCACAGTCAGCATGCAATGCTGTAGTCATAGCAGGATACAACTACAGTCAGCATGCAATGCTGTAGTCATAGCAGGATACCACCGCAGTCAGTATGCAATGCTGAAGTTATAGAAGGATACCACTGCAGTCAGTATGCAATGCTGTAGTCATAGCAGGATACCACCACAGTCAGCATGAAATGCTGTAGTCATAGCAGGATACCACCACAGTCAGCATGCAATGCTGTAGTCATAGCAGGATACCACCACAGTGAGCATGCACTGCTATAGTCATAGCAGGATACAACCACAGTCAGCATGCAATGCTCTAGTCATAGCAGGATACCACCACAGTCAGCATGCAATGCTGTAGTCATAGCAGGATACATCCACAGTCAGCATGCAATGCTGTAGTCATAGCAGGATACCACCACAGTCAGCATACAATGCTGTAGTCATAGCAGGATACAACCACAGTCAGCATGCAATGCTGTAGTCATAGCAGGATACCACCACAGTCAGTATGCAATGCTGTCATCATAGCAGGTCCCACCATAGTCAGTATGCACTGCTGTAATCATAGCAGGTACCACGACAATATGCAGTGCTGTAATCATAGCAGGTACCACAACAGCAGTTTCCACTGCTGTAATCATAGCAGGTACCACCAGTCAGTATGCACTGCTGTAATCATAGCAGGTACCACAGTAAGTATGCACTGCTGTAATCATATCAGGATACCACCACCGTCAGCATGCAATACTGTAGTCATAGCAGGAAACCACCAGTCAGCATGCAATGCTGTAGTCATAGCAGGAGACCACCGCAGTCAGTATGCAATGCTGTAGTCATAGCAGGATACCACCACTGTCAGTATGCAATGCTGTAGTCATAGCAGGATACTACCACAGTCAGTATGCAATGCTGTAGTCATAGCAGGATACCACCACAGTCAGCATGCAATGCTGTAGTCATAGCAGGATACCACCACAGTCAGCATGCAATGCTGTAGTCATAGCAGGATACCACCACAGTCAGCATGCAATGCTGTAGTCAAAGCAGGATACAACCACAGTCAGCATGCAATGCTGTAGTCATAGCAGGATACCACCACAGTCAGTATGCAATGCTGTCATCATAGCAGGTCCCACCACAGTCAGTATGCACTGCTGTAATCATAGCAGGTACCACGACAATATGCACTGCTGTAATCATAGCAGGTACCACAACAGCAGTTTCCACTGCTGTAATCATAGCAGGTACCACCAGTCAGTATGCACTGCTGTAATCATAGCAGGTACCACAGTAAGTATGCACAGCTGTAATCATAGCAGGATACCACCACCGTCAGCATGCATTACTGTAGTCATAGGAGGAAACCACCAGTCAGCATGCAATGCTGTAGTCATAGCAGGAGACCACCGCATTCATTATGCAATGCTGTAGTCATAGCAGGATACCACCACTGTCAGTATGCAATGCTGTAGTCATAGCAGGACACCACCAGTCAGCATGCAATGCTGTAGTCAAAGCAGGATACCAC
Source organism: Petromyzon marinus (assembly GCF_048934315.1). NCBI lineage: Eukaryota > Metazoa > Chordata > Hyperoartia > Petromyzontiformes > Petromyzontidae > Petromyzon > Petromyzon marinus. The sequence continues at coordinate 57,770 of NW_027423184.1, forward strand.
CACAGTCAGTATGCAATGCTGTAATCATAGCAGAATACCACCACAGTCAGTATGCAATGCTGTAGTCATAGCAGGATATCACCATAGTCAGCATGCACTGCTATAGTCATAGCAGGATACAACCACAGTCAGCATGCAATGCTGAAGTCATAGCAGGATACAACGGCAGTCAGCATGCAATGCTGTAGTCATAGCAGGATACCAACGCAGTCAGAATGCAATGCTGTAGTCAAAGCAGGATACCACTACCGTCAGTATGCAATGCTGTAGTCATAGCAGGATGCCACCACAGTCAGCATGCAATGGTGTAGTCATAGCAGGATACCACCACCGTCAGTATGCAATGATGTAGTCATAGCAGGATACCACCACAGTCAGCATGTAATGCTGTAGTCATAGCAGGATACCTCCACAGTCAGCATACAATGCTGTAGTCATAGCAGGATACCACCACAGTCAGCATGCAATGCTTGAGTCATAGCAGGAAACGACCACAGTCAGCATGCAATGCTGTAGTCATAGCAGGATACCACCACAGTCAGCACGCAATGCTGTAGTCATAGCAGGATACCACAACAGTCAGCATGCAATGCTGTAGTCATAGCAGGATACCACCACAGTCAGCATCACAATGCTGTAGTCATAGCAGGATACCACCATAGTCAGCATGCACTGCTATAGTCATAGCAGGATACCACCACAGTCAGCATGCAATGCTGTAGTCATAGCAGGATACAACTACAGTCAGCATGCAATGCTGTAGTCATAGCAGGATACCACCGCAGTCAGTATGCAATGCTGAAGTTATAGAAGGATACCACTGCAGTCAGTATGCAATGCTGTAGTCATAGCAGGATACCACCACAGTCAGCATGAAATGCTGTAGTCATAGCAGGATACCACCACAGTCAGCATGCAATGCTGTAGTCATAGCAGGATACCACCACAGTGAGCATGCACTGCTATAGTCATAGCAGGATACAACCACAGTCAGCATGCAATGCTCTAGTCATAGCAGGATACCACCACAGTCAGCATGCAATGCTGTAGTCATAGCAGGATACATCCACAGTCAGCATGCAATGCTGTAGTCATAGCAGGATACCACCACAGTCAGCATACAATGCTGTAGTCATAGCAGGATACAACCACAGTCAGCATGCAATGCTGTAGTCATAGCAGGATACCACCACAGTCAGTATGCAATGCTGTCATCATAGCAGGTCCCACCATAGTCAGTATGCACTGCTGTAATCATAGCAGGTACCACGACAATATGCAGTGCTGTAATCATAGCAGGTACCACAACAGCAGTTTCCACTGCTGTAATCATAGCAGGTACCACCAGTCAGTATGCACTGCTGTAATCATAGCAGGTACCACAGTAAGTATGCACTGCTGTAATCATATCAGGATACCACCACCGTCAGCATGCAATACTGTAGTCATAGCAGGAAACCACCAGTCAGCATGCAATGCTGTAGTCATAGCAGGAGACCACCGCAGTCAGTATGCAATGCTGTAGTCATAGCAGGATACCACCACTGTCAGTATGCAATGCTGTAGTCATAGCAGGATACCACCACAGTCAGTATGCAATGCTGTAGTCATAGCAGGACACCACCAGTCAGCATGCAATGCTGTAGTCATAGCAGGATACTACCACAGTCAGGATGCAATGCTGTAATCACAGCAGGATACCACCACAGTCAGTATGCAATGCTGTAGTCATAGCAGGATATCACCATAGTCAGCATGCACTGCTATAGTCATAGCAGGATACAACCACAGTCAGCATGCAATGCTGAAGTCATAGCAGGATACAACAGCAGTCAGCATGCAATGCTGTAGTCATAGCAGGATACCACCGCAGTCAGTATGCAATGCTGTAGTCATAGCAGGATACCACTACCGTCAGTATGCAATGCTGTAGTCATAGCAGGATACCACCACAGTCAGCATGCGATGCTATAGTCATAGCAGGATACCACCACCGTCAGTATGCAATGCTGTAGTCATAGCAGGATACCACCACAGTGAGCATGCACTGCTATAGTCATAGCAGGATACAACCACAGTCAGCATGCAATGCTCTAGTCATAGCAGGATACCACCACAGTCAGCATGCAATGCTGTAGTCATAGCAGGATACCACCGCAGTCAGTATGCAATGCTGTAGTCATATCAGGATACCACCACAGTCAGCATGCAATGCTGTAGTCATAGCAGGATACCACCACAGTCAGCATGCAATGCTGTAGTCAAAGCAGGATACCACCGCAGTCAGTATGCAATGCTGATGTCATAGCAGGATACCACTGCAGTCAGTATGCAATGCTGTAGTCATAGCAGGATACCACCACAGTCAGCATGCAATGCTGTAGTCATAGCAGGATACCACCACAGTCAGCATCACAATGCTGTAATCATAGCAGGATACCACCATAGCCAGCATGCACTGCTATAGTCATAGCACGATACCACCACAGTCAGCATGCAATGCTGTAGTCATAGCAGGATACAACTACAGTCAGCATGCAATGCTGTAGTCATAGCAGGATACCACCGCAGTCAGTATGCAATGCTGAAGTTATAGAAGGATACCACTGCAGTCAGTATGCAATGCTGTAGTCATAGCAGGATACCACCACAGTCAGCATGAAATGCTGTAGTCATAGCAGGATACCACCACAGTCAGCATGCAATGCTGTAGTCATAGCAGGATACCTCCACAGTCAGCATGCAATGCTGTAGTCATAGCAGGATACCACCACAGTCAGCAAGCAATGCTGTAGTCATAGCAGGATACATCCACAGTCAGCATGCAATGCTGTAGTCATAGCAGGATACCACCACAGTCAGCATACAATGCTGTAGTCATAGCAGGATACAACCACAGTCAGCATGCAATGCTGTAGTCATAGCAGGTTACCACCACAGTCAGTATGCAATGCTGTCATCATAGCAGGTCCCACCACAGTCAGTATGCACTGCTGTAATCATAGCAGGTACCACGACAATATGCAGTGCTGTAATCATAGCAGGTACCACAACAGCAGTTTCCACTGCTGTAATCATAGCAGGTACCACCAGTCAGTATGCACTGCTGTAATCATAGCAGGTACCACAGTAAGTATGCACTGCTGTAATCATAGCAGGATACCACCACCGTCAGCATGCAATACTGTAGTCATAGCAGGAAACCACCAGTCAGCATGCAATGCTGTAGTCATAGCAGGAGACCACCGCAGTCAGCATGCAATGCTGTAGTCATAGCAGGATACCACCACAGTCAGCATGCAATGCTGTAGTCATAGCAGGATACCACCACAGTCAGCATGCAATGCTGTAGTCACAGCAGGATACCACCACAGTCAGCATGCAATGCTGTAGTCATAGCAGGATACCACCACAGTCAGCAAGCAATGCTGTAGTCATAGCAGGATACCACCACAGTCAGCATGCAATGCTGTAGTCATAGCAGGATACCACCACAGTCAGCATGCAATGCTGTAGTCATAGAAGGATACCACCACAGTCAGCATGCAATGCTGTAGTCACAGCAGGATACCACCACAGTGAGCATGCACTGCTATAGTCATAGCAGGATACAACCACAGTCAGCAAGCAATGCTGTAGTCATAGCAGGATACAACCACAGTCATCATGCAATGCTGTAGTCATAGCAGGATACCACCGCAGTCAGTATGCAATGCTGTAGTCATATCAGGATACCACCACAGTCAGCATGCAATGCTGTAGTCATAGCAGGATACCACCACAGTCAGCATGCAATGCTGTAGTCAAAGCAGGATACCACCGCAGTCAGTATGCAATGCTGATGTCATAGCAGGATACCACCACAGTCAGCATGCAATGCTGTAGTCACAGCAGGATACCACCACAGTGAGCATGCACTGCTATAGTCATAGCAGGATACAACCACAGTCAGCAAGCAATGCTGTAGTCATAGCAGGATACAACCACAGTCATCATGCAATGCTGTAGTCATAGCAGGATACCACCGCAGTCAGTATGCAATGCTGTAGTCATATCAGGATACCACCACAGTCAGCATGCAATGCTGTAGTCATAGCAGGATACCACCACAGTCAGCATGCAATGCTGTAGTCAAAGCAGGATACCACCGCAGTAAGTATGCAATGCTGATGTCATAGCAGGATACCACTGCAGTCAGTATGCAATGCTGTAGTCATAGCAGGATACCACCACAGTCAGCATGCAATGCTGTAGTCATAGCAGGATACCACCACAGTCAGCATCACAATGCTGTAGTCATAGCAGGATACCACCATAGTCAGCATGCACTGCTATAGTCATAGCACGATACCACCACAGTCAGCATGCAATGCTGTAGTCATAGCAGGATACAACTACAGTCAGCATGCAATGCTGTAGTCAAAGCAGGATACCACCGCAGTCAGTATGCAATGCTGATGTCATAGCAGGATACCACCACAGTCAGCATGCAATGCTGTAGTCACAGCAGGATACCACCACAGTGAGCATGCACTGCTATAGTCATAGCAGGATACAACCACAGTCAGCAAGCAATGCTGTAGTCATAGCAGGATACAACCACAGTCATCATGCAATGCTGTAGTCATAGCAGGATACCACCGCAGTCAGTATGCAATGCTGTAGTCATATCAGGATACCACCACAGTCAGCATGCAATGCTGTAGTCATAGCAGGATACCACCACAGTCAGCATGCAATGCTGTAGTCAAAGCAGAATACCACCGCAGTAAGTATGCAATGCTGATGTCATAGCAGGATACCACTGCAGTCAGTATGCAATGCTGTAGTCATAGCAGGATACCACCACAGTCAGCATGCAATGCTGTAGTCATAGCAGGATACCACCACAGTCAGCATCACAATGCTGTAGTCATAGCAGGATACCACCATAGTCAGCATGCACTGCTATAGTCATAGCACGATACCACCACAGTCAGCATGCAATGCTGTAGTCATAGCAGGATACAACTACAGTCAGCATGCAATGCTGTAGTCATAGCAGGATACCACCGCAGTCAGTATGCAATGCTGAAGTTATAGAAGGATACCACTGCAGTCAGTATGCAATGCTGTAGTCATAGCAGGATACCACCACAGTCAGCATGAAATGCTGTAGTCATAGCAGGATACCACCACAGTCAGCATGCAATGCTGTAGTCATAGCAGGATACCTCCACAGTGAGCATGCACTGCTATAGTCATAGCAGGATACAACCACAGTCAGCATGCAATGCTGTAGTCATAGCAGGATACCACCACAGTCAGCAAGCAATGCTGTAGTCATAGCAGGATACATCCACAGTCAGCATGCAATGCTGTAGTCATAGCAGGATACCACCACAGTCAGCATACAATGCTGTAGTCATAGCAGGATACAACCACAGTCAGCATGCAATGCTGTAGTCATAGCAGGTTACCACCACAGTCAGTATGCAATGCTGTCATCATAGCAGGTCCCACCACAGTCAGTATGCACTGCTGTAATCATAGCAGGTACCACGACAATATGCAGTGCTGTAATCATAGCAGGTACCACAGTAAGTATGCACTGCTGTAATCATAGCAGGATACCACCACCGTCAGCATGCAATACTGTAGTCATAGCAGGAAACCACCAGTCAGCATGCAATGCTGTAGTCATAGCAGGAGACCACCGCAGTCAGTATGCAATGCTGTAGTCATAGCAGGATACCACCACTGTCAGTATGCAATGCTGTAGTCATAGCAGGATACCACCACAGTCAGTATGCAATGCTGTAGTCATAGCAGGACACCACCAGTCAGCATGCAATGCTGTAGTCATAGCAGGATAGTACCACAGTCAGGATGCAATGCTGTAATCACAGCAGGATACCACCACAGTCAGTATGCAATGCTGTAGTCATAGCAGGATATCACCATAGTCAGCATGCACTGCTATAGTCATAGCAGGATACAACCACAGTCAGCATGCAATGTTGAAGTCATAGCAGGATACAACGGCAGTCAGCATTTAATGCTGTAGTCATAGCAGGATACCACCGCAGTCAGTATGCAATGCTGTAGTCATAGCAGGATACCACTACCGTCAGTATGCAATGCTGTAGTCATAGCAGGATACCACCACAGTCAGCATGCGATGCTGTAGTCATAGCAGGATACCACCACCGTCAGTATGCAATGCTCTAGTCATAGCAGGATACCACCACAGTCAGCATGTAATGCTGTAGTCATAGCAGGATACCACCACAGTCAGCATACAATGCTGTAGTCATAGCAGGATACCACCACAGTCAGCATGCAATGCTTGAGTCATAGCAGGAAACGACGACAGTCAGCATGCAATGCTGTAGTCATAGCAGGTTACCACCACAGTCAGAACGCAATGCTGTAGTCATAGCAGGATACCACCACAGTCAGCATGCAATGCTGTAATCATAGCAGGATACCACCACAGTCAGCATCGCAATGCTGTAGTCATAGCAGGATACCACCATAGTCAGCATGCACTGCTATAGTCATAACAGGATACCACCACAGTCAGCATGCAATGCTGTAGTCATAGCAGGATACAACTACAGTCAGCATGCAATGCTGTAGTCATAGCTGGATACCACCACAGTCAGTATGCAATGCTGAAGTTATAGAAGGATACCACTGCAGTCAGTATGCAATGCTGTAGTCATAGCAGGATACCACCACAGTGAGCATGCACAGCTATAGTCATAGCAGGATACAACCACAGTCAGCATGCAATGCTGTAGTCATAGCAGGATACCACCACAGTCAGCATGCAATGATGTAGTCATAGCAGGATACATCCACAGTCAGCATGCAATGCTGTAGTCATAGCAGGATACCACCACAGTCAGCATACAATGCTGTAGTCATAGCAGGATACAACCACAGTCAGCATGCAATGCTGTAGTCATAGCAGGATACCACCACAGTCAGTATGCAATGCTGTCATCATAGCAGGTCCCACCACAGTCAGTATGCACTGCTGTAATCATAGCAGGTACCACGACAATATGCAGTGCTGTAATCATAGCAGGTACCACAACAGCAGTTTCCACTGCTGTAATCATAGCAGGTACCACCAGTCAGTATGCACTGCTGTAATCATAGCAGGTACCACAGTAAGTATGCACTGCTGTAATCATAGCAGGATACCACCACCGTCAGCATGCAATACTGTAGTCATAGCAGGAAACCACCAGTCAGCATGCAATGCTGTAGTCATAGCAGGAGACCACCGCAGTCAGTATGCAATGCTGTAGTCATAGCAGGATACCACCACTGTCAGTATGCAATGCTGTAGTCATAGCAGGATACCACCACAGTCAGTATGCAATGCTGTAGTCATAGCAGGACACCACCAGTCAGCATGCAATGCTGTAGTCATAGCAGGATACTACCACAGTCAGGATGCAATGCTGTAATCACAGCAGGATACCACCACAGTCAGTATGCAATGCTGTAGTCATAGCAGGATATCACCATAGTCAGCATGCACTGCTATAGTCATAGCAGGATACAACCACAGTCAGCATGCAATGCTGAAGTCATAGCAGGATACAACGGCAGTCAGCATGCAATGCTGTAGTCATAGCAGGAGACCACCGCAGTCAGTATGCAATGCGGTAGTCATAGCAGGATACCACCACAGTCAGTATGCAATGCTGTAGTCATAGCAGGACACCACCAGTCAGCATGCAATGCTGTAGTCATAGCAGGATACTACCACAGTCAGCATGCAATGCTGTAGTCATAGCAGGATACCACCACAGTCAGCATGCAATGCTGTAGTCATAGCAGGATACCACCACAGTCAGCATGCAATGCTGTAGTCATAGCAGGATACCACCACAGTCAGCATGTAATGCTGTAGTCATAGCAGGATACCACCACAGTCAGCATACAATGCTGTAGTCATAGCAGGATACCACCAAAGTCAGCATGCAATGCTTGAGTCATAGCAGGAAACGACCACAGTCAGCATGCAATGCTGTAGTCATAGCAGGATACCACCACAGTCAGCAAGCAATGCTGTAGTCATAGCAGGATACCACCACAGTCAGCATGCAATGCTGTAGTCATTGCAGGATACCACCACAGTCAGCATGCAATGCTGTAGTCATAGCAGGATACAACCACAGTCATCATGCAATGCTGTAGTCATAGCAGGATACCACCGCAGTCAGTATGCAATGCTGTAGTCATAGCAGGATACCACCACAGTCAGCATGCAATGCTGTAGTCATAGCAGGATACCACCACAGTCAGCATGCAATGCTGTAGTCAAAGCAGGATACAACCACAGTCAGCATGCAATGCTGTAGTCATAGCAGGATACCACCACAGTCAGTATGCAATGCTGTCATCATAGCAGGATACCACCACAGTCAGTATGCAATGCTGTAGTCATAGCAGGATATCACCATAGTCAGCATGCACTGCTATAGTCATAGCAGGATACAACCACAGTCAGCATGCAATGCTGAAGTCATAGCAGGATACAACGGCAGTCAGCATGCAATGCTGTAGTCATAGCAGGAGACCACCGCAGTCAGTATGCAATGCTGTAGTCATAGCAGGATACCACCACAGTCAGTATGCAATGCTGTAGTCATAGCAGGACACCACCAGTCAGCATGCAATGCTGTAGTCATAGCAGGATACTACCACAGTCAGCATGCAATGCTGTAGTCATAGCAGGATACCACCACAGTCAGCATGCAATGCTGTAGTCATAGCAGGATACCACCACAGTCAGCATGCAATGCTGTAGTCATAGCAGGATACCACCACAGTCAGCATGCAATGCTGTAGTCAAAGCAGGATACAACCACAGTCAGCATGCAATGCTGTAGTCATAGCAGGATACCACCACAGTCAGTATGCAATGCTGTCATCATAGCAGGTCCCACCACAGTCAGTATGCACTGCTGTAATCATAGCAGGTACCACGACAATATGCACTGCTGTAATCATAGCAGGTACCACAACAGCAGTTTCCACTGCTGTAATCATAGCAGGTACCACCAGTCAGTATGCACTGCTGTAATCATAGCAGGTACCACAGTAAGTATGCACTGCTGTAATCATAGCAGGATACCACCACCGTCAGCATGCATTACTGTAGTCATAGGAGGAAACCACCAGTCAGCATGCAATGCTGTAGTCATAGCAGGAGACCACCGCATTCATTATGCAATGCTGTAGTCATAGCAGGATACCACCACTGTCAGTATGCAATGCTGTAGTCATAGCAGGACACCACCAGTCAGCATGCAATGCTGTAGTCAAAGCAGGATACCACCACAGTCAGTATGCAATGCTGTAATCATAGCAGAATACCACCACAGTCAGTATGCAATGCTGTAGTCATAGCAGGATATCACCATAGTCAGCATGCACTGCTATAGTCATAGCAGGATACAACCACAGTCAGCATGCAATGCTGAAGTCATAGCAGGATACAACGGCAGTCAGCATGCAATGCTGTAGTCATAGCAGGATACCAACGCAGTCAGAATGCAATGCTGTAGTCAAAGCAGGATACCACTACCGTCAGTATGCAATGCTGTAGTCATAGCAGGATGCCACCACAGTCAGCATGCAATGGTGTAGTCATAGCAGGATACCACCACCGTCAGTATGCAATGATGTAGTCATAGCAGGATACCACCACAGTCAGCATGTAATGCTGTAGTCATAGCAGGATACCTCCACAGTCAGCATACAATGCTGTAGTCATAGCAGGATACCACCACAGTCAGCATGCAATGCTTGAGTCATAGCAGGAAACGACCACAGTCAGCATGCAATGCTGTAGTCATAGCAGGATACCACCACAGTCAGCACGCAATGCTGTAGTCATAGCAGGATACCACAACAGTCAGCATGCAATGCTGTAGTCATAGCAGGATACCACCACAGTCAGCATCACAATGCTGTAGTTATAGCAGGATACCACCATAGTCAGCATGCACTGCTATAGTCATAGCAGGATACCACCACAGTCAGCATGCAATGCTGTAGTCATAGCAGGATACAACTACAGTCAGCATGCAATGCTGTAGTCATAGCAGGATACCACCGCAGTCAGTATGCAATGCTGAAGTTATAGAAGGATACCACTGCAGTCAGTATGCAATGCTGTAGTCATAGCAGGATACCACCACAGTCAGCATGAAATGCTGTAGTCATAGCAGGATACCACCACAGTCAGCATGCAATGCTGTAGTCATAGCAGGATACCACCACAGTGAGCATGCACTGCTATAGTCATAGCAGGATACAACCACAGTCAGCATGCAATGCTCTAGTCATAGCAGGATACCACCACAGTCAGCATGCAATGCTGTAGTCATAGCAGGATACATCCACAGTCAGCATGCAATGCTGTAGTCATAGCAGGATACCACCACAGTCAGCATACAATGCTGTAGTCATAGCAGGATACAACCACAGTCAGCATGCAATGCTGTAGTCATAGCAGGATACCACCACAGTCAGTATGCAATGCTGTCATCATAGCAGGTCCCACCATAGTCAGTATGCACTGCTGTAATCATAGCAGGTACCACGACAATATGCAGTGCTGTAATCATAGCAGGTACCACAACAGCAGTTTCCACTGCTGTAATCATAGAAGGTACCACCAGTCAGTATGCACTGCTGTAATCATAGCAGGTACCACAGTAAGTATGCACTGCTGTAATCATATCAGGATACCACCACCGTCAGCATGCAATACTGTAGTCATAGCAGGAAACCACCAGTCAGCATGCAATGCTGTAGTCATAGCAGGAGACCACCGCAGTCAGTATGCAATGCTGTAGTCATAGCAGGATACCACCACTGTCAGTATGCAATGCTGTAGTCATAGCAGGATACTACCACAGTCAGTATGCAATGCTGTAGTCATAGCAGGATACCACCACAGTCAGCATGCAATGCTGTAGTCATAGCAGGATACCACCACAGTCAGCATGCAATGCTGTAGTCATAGCAGGATACCACCACAGTCAGCATGCAATGCTGTAGTCAAAGCAGGATACAACCACAGTCAGCATGCAATGCTGTAGTCATAGCAGGATACCACCACAGTCAGTATGCAATGCTGTCATCATAGCAGGTCCCACCACAGTCAGTATGCACTGCTGTAATCATAGCAGGTACCACGACAATATGCACTGCTGTAATCATAGCAGGTACCACAACAGCAGTTTCCACTGCTGTAATCATAGCAGGTACCACCAGTCAGTATGCACTGCTGTAATCATAGCAGGTACCACAGTAAGTATGCACTGCTGTAATCATAACAGGATACCACCACCGTCAGCATGCATTACTGTAGTCATAGGAGGAAACCACCAGTCAGCATGCAATGCTGTAGTCATAGCAGGAGACCACCGCATTCATTATGCAATGCTGTAGTCATAGCAGGATACCACAACTGTCAGTATGCAATGCTGTAGTCATAGCAGGACACCACCAGTCAGCATGCAATGCTGTAGTCAAAGCAGGATACCACCACAGTCAGTATGCAATGCTGTAATCATAGCAGAATACCACCACAGTCAGTATGCAATGCTGTAGTCATAGCAGGATATCACCATAGTCAGCATGCACTGCTATAGTCATAGCAGGATACAACCACAGTCAGCATGCAATGCTGAAGTCATAGCAGGATACAACGGCAGTCAGCATGCAATGCTGTAGTCATAGCAGGATACCAACGCAGTCAGAATGCAATGCTGTAGTCAAAGCAGGATACCACTACCGTCAGTATGCAATGCTGTAGTCATAGCAGGATGCCACCACAGTCAGCATGCAATGGTGTAGTCATAGCAGGATACCACCACCGTCAGTATGCAATGATGTAGTCATAGCAGGATACCACCACAGTCAGCATGTAATGCTGTAGTCATAGCAGGATACCTCCACAGTCAGCATACAATGCTGTAGTCATAGCAGGATACCACCACAGTCAGCATGCAATGCTTGAGTCATAGCAGGAAACGACCACAGTCAGCATGCAATGCTGTAGTCATAGCAGGATACCACCACAGTCAGCACGCAATGCTGTAGTCATAGCAGGATACCACAACAGTCAGCATGCAATGCTGTAGTCATAGCAGGATACCACCACAGTCAGCATCACAATGCTGTAGTCATAGCAGGATACCACCATAGTCAGCATGCACTGCTATAGTCATAGCAGGATACCACCACAGTCAGCATGCAATGCTGTAGTCATAGCAGGATACAACTACAGTCAGCATGCAATGCTGTAGTCATAGCAGGATACCACCGCAGTCAGTATGCAATGCTGAAGTTATAGAAGGATACCACTGCAGTCAGTATGCAATGCTGTAGTCATAGCAGGATACCACCACAGTCAGCATGCGATGCTATAGTCATAGCAGGATACCACCACCGTCAGTATGCAATGCTGTAGTCATAGCAGGATACCACCACAGTGAGCATGCACTGCTATAGTCATAGCAGGATACAACCACAGTCAGCATGCAATGCTCTAGTCATAGCAGGATACCACCACAGTCAGCATGCAATGCTGTAGTCATAGCAGGATACATCCACAGTCAGCATGCAATGCTGTAGTCATAGCAGGATACCACCACAGTCAGCATACAATGCTGTAGTCATAGCAGGATACAACCACAGTCAGCATGCAATGCTGTAGTCATAGCAGGATACCACCACAGTCAGTATGCAATGCTGTCATCATAGCAGGTCCCACCATAGTCAGTATGCACTGCTGTAATCATAGCAGGTACCACGACAATATGCAGTGCTGTAATCATAGCAGGTACCACAACAGCAGTTTCCACTGCTGTAATCATAGCAGGTACCACCAGTCAGTATGCACTGCTGTAATCATAGCAGGTACCACAGTAAGTATGCACTGCTGTAATCATAGCAGGATACCACCACCGTCAGCATGCAATACTGTAGTCATAGCAGGAAACCACCAGTCAGCATGCAATGCTGTAGTCATAGCAGGAGATCACCGCAGTCAGTATGCAATGCTGTAGTCATAGCAGGATACCACCACTGTCAGTATGCAATGCTGTAGTCATAGCAGGATACCACCACAGTCAGTATGCAATGCTGTAGTCATAGCAGGACACCACCAGTCAGCATGCAATGCTGTAGTCATAGCAGGATACTACCACAGTCAGGATGCAATGCTGTAATCACAGCAGGATACCACCAAAGTCAGTATGCAATGCTGTAGTCATAGCAGGATATCACCATAGTCAGCATGCACTGCTATAGTCATAGCAGGATACAACCACAGTCAGCATGCAATGCTGAAGTCATAGCAGGATACAACGGCAGTCAGCATGCAATGCTGTAGTCATAGCAGGAGACCACCGCAGTCAGTATGCAATGCTGTAGTCAAAGCAGGATACCACCACTGTCAGTATGCAATGCTGTAGTCATAGCAGGATACCACCACAGTCAGTATGCAATGCTGTAGTCATAGCAGGACACCACCAGTCAGCATGCAATGCTGTAGTCATAGCAGGATACTACCACAGTCAGGATGCAATGCTGTAATCACAGCAGGATACCACCACAGTCAGTATGCAATGCTGTAGTCATAGCAGGTTATCACCATAGTCAGCATGCACTGCTATAGTCATAGCAGGATACAACCACAGTCAGCATGCAATGCTGAAGTCATAGCAGGATACAACGGCAGTCAGCATGCAATGCTGTAGTCATAGCAGGATACCACCCCAGTCAGTATGCAATGCTGTAGTCATAGCAGGATACCACTACCGTCAGTATGCAATGCTGTAGTCATAGCAGGATACCACCACAGTCAGCATGCGATGCTGTAGTCATAGCAGGATACCACCACCGTCAGTATGCAATGCTGTAGTCATAGCAGGATACCACCACAGTCAGCATGTAATGCTGTAGTCATAGCAGGATACCACCACAGTCAGCATACAATGCTGTAGTCATAGCAGGATACCACCACAGTCAGCATGCAATGCTGTAGTCATAGCAGGTTACCACCACAGTCAGAACGCAATGCTGTAGTCATAGCAGGATACCACCACAGTCAGCATGCAATGCTGTAATCATAGCAGGATACCACCACAGTCAGCATCGCAATGCTGTAGTCATAGCAGGATACCACCATAGTCAGCATGCACTGCTATAGTCATAACAGGATACCACCACAGTCAGCATGCAATGCTGTAGTCATAGCAGGATACAACTACAGTCAGCATGCAATGCTGTAGTCATAGCTGGATACCACCGCAGTCAGTATGCAATGCTGAAGTTATAGAAGGATACCACTGCAGTCAGTATGCAATGCTGTAGTCATAACAGGATACATCAACAGTCAGCATGCAATGCTGTAGTCATAGCAGGATACCACCACAGTCAGCATACAATGCTGTAGTCATAGCAGGATACAACCACAGTCAGCATGCAATGCTGTAGTCATAGCAGGATACCACCACAGTCAGTATGCAATGCTGTCATCATAGCAGGTCCCACCACAGTCAGTATGCACTGCTGTAATCATAGCAGGTACCACGACAATATGCAGTGCTGTAATCATAGCAGGTACCACAACAGCAGTTTCCACTGCTGTAATCATAGCAGGTACCACCAGTCAGTATGCACTGCTGTAATCATAGCAGGTACCACAGTAAGTATGCACTGCTGTAATCATAGCAGGATACCACCACCGTCAGCATGCAATACTGTAGTCATAGCAGGAAACCACCAGTCAGCATGCAATGCTGTAGTCATAGCAGGAGACCACCACAGTCAGTATGCAATGCTGTAGTCATAGCAGGATACCACCACTGTCAGTATGCAATGCTGTAGTCATAGCAGGATACCACCACAGTCAGTATGCAATGCTGTAGTCATAGCAGGACACCACCAGTCAGCATGCAATGCTGTAGTCATAGCAGGATACTACCACAGTCAGGATGCAATGCTGTAATCACAGCAGGATACCACCACAGTCAGTATGCAATGCTGTAGTCATAGCAGGATATCACCATAGTCAGCATGCACTGCTATAGTCATAGCAGGATACAACCACAGTCAGCATGCAATGCTGAAGTCATAGCAGGATACAACTACAGTCAGCATGCAATGCTGTAGTCATAGCAGGATACCACCGCAGTCAGTATGCAATGCTGAAGTTATAGAAGGATACCACTGCAGTCAGTATGCAATGCTGTAGTCATAGCAGGATACCACCACAGTCAGCATGAAATGCTGTAGTCATAGCAGGATACCACCACAGTCAGCATGCAATGCTGTAGTCATAGCAGGATACCTCCACAGTGAGCATGCACTGCTATAGTCATAGCAGGATACAACCACAGTCAGCATGCAATGCTGTAGTCATAGCAGGATACCACCACAGTCAGCAAGCAATGCTGTAGTCATAGCAGGATACATCCACAGTCAGCATGCAATGCTGTAGTCATAGCAGGATACCACCACAGTCAGCATACAATGCTGTAGTCATAGCAGGATACAACCACAGTCAGCATGCAATGCTGTAGTCATAGCAGGTTACCACCACAGTCAGTATGCAATGCTGTCATCATAGCAGGTCCCACCACAGTCAGTATGCACTGCTGTAATCATAGCAGGTACCACGACAATATGCAGTGCTGTAATCATAGCAGGTACCACAACAGCAGTTTCCACTGCTGTAATCATAGCAGGTACCACCAGTCAGTATGCACTGCTGTAATCATAGCAGGTACCACAGTAAGTATGCACTGCTGTAATCATAGCAGGATACCACCACCGTCAGCATGCAATACTGTAGTCATAGCAGGAAACCACCAGTCAGCATGCAATGCTGTAGTCATAGCAGGAGACCACCGCAGTCAGCATGCAATGCTGTAGTCATAGCAGGATACCACCACAGTCAGCATGCAATGCTGTAGTCATAGCAGGATACCACCACAGTCAGCATGCAATGCTGTAGTCACAGCAGGATACCACCACAGTCAGCATGCAATGCTGTAGTCATAGCAGGATACCACCACAGTCAGCAAGCAATGCTGTAGTCATAGCAGGATACCACCACAGTCAGCATGCAATGCTGTAGTCATAGCAGGATACCACCACAGTCAGCATGCAATGCTGTAGTCATAGAAGGATACCACCACAGTCAGCATGCAATGCTGTAGTCACAGCAGGATACCACCACAGTGAGCATGCACTGCTATAGTCATAGCAGGATACAACCACAGTCAGCAAGCAATGCTGTAGTCATAGCAGGATACAACCACAGTCATCATGCAATGCTGTAGTCATAGCAGGATACCACCGCAGTCAGTATGCAATGCTGTAGTCATATCAGGATACCACCACAGTCAGCATGCAATGCTGTAGTCATAGCAGGATACCACCACAGTCAGCATGCAATGCTGTAGTCAAAGCAGGATACCACCGCAGTCAGTATGCAATGCTGATGTCATAGCAGGATACCACCACAGTCAGCATGCAATGCTGTAGTCACAGCAGGATACCACCACAGTGAGCATGCACTGCTATAGTCATAGCAGGATACAACCACAGTCAGCAAGCAATGCTGTAGTCATAGCAGGATACAACCACAGTCATCATGCAATGCTGTAGTCATAGCAGGATACCACCGCAGTCAGTATGCAATGCTGTAGTCATATCAGGATACCACCACAGTCAGCATGCAATGCTGTAGTCATAGCAGGATACCACCACAGTCAGCATGCAATGCTGTAGTCAAAGCAGGATACCACCGCAGTAAGTATGCAATGCTGATGTCATAGCAGGATACCACTGCAGTCAGTATGCAATGCTGTAGTCATAGCAGGATACCACCACAGTCAGCATGCAATGCTGTAGTCATAGCAGGATACCACCACAGTCAGCATCACAATGCTGTAGTCATAGCAGGATACCACCATAGTCAGCATGCACTGCTATAGTCATAGCACGATACCACCACAGTCAGCATGCAATGCTGTAGTCATAGCAGGATACAACTACAGTCAGCATGCAATGCTGTAGTCAAAGCAGGATACCACCGCAGTCAGTATGCAATGCTGATGTCATAGCAGGATACCACCACAGTCAGCATGCAATGCTGTAGTCACAGCAGGATACCACCACAGTGAGCATGCACTGCTATAGTCATAGCAGGATACAACCACAGTCAGCAAGCAATGCTGTAGTCATAGCAGGATACAACCACAGTCATCATGCAATGCTGTAGTCATAGCAGGATACCACCGCAGTCAGTATGCAATGCTGTAGTCATATCAGGATACCACCACAGTCAGCATGCAATGCTGTAGTCATAGCAGGATACCACCACAGTCAGCATGCAATGCTGTAGTCAAAGCAGAATACCACCGCAGTAAGTATGCAATGCTGATGTCATAGCAGGATACCACTGCAGTCAGTATGCAATGCTGTAGTCATAGCAGGATACCACCACAGTCAGCATGCAATGCTGTAGTCATAGCAGGATACCACCACAGTCAGCATCACAATGCTGTAGTCATAGCAGGATACCACCATAGTCAGCATGCACTGCTATAGTCATAGCACGATACCACCACAGTCAGCATGCAATGCTGTAGTCATAGCAGGATACAACTACAGTCAGCATGCAATGCTGTAGTCATAGCAGGATACCACCGCAGTCAGTATGCAATGCTGAAGTTATAGAAGGATACCACTGCAGTCAGTATGCAATGCTGTAGTCATAGCAGGATACCACCACAGTCAGCATGAAATGCTGTAGTCATAGCAGGATACCACCACAGTCAGCATGCAATGCTGTAGTCATAGCAGGATACCTCCACAGTGAGCATGCACTGCTATAGTCATAGCAGGATACAACCACAGTCAGCATGCAATGCTGTAGTCATAGCAGGATACCACCACAGTCAGCAAGCAATGCTGTAGTCATAGCAGGATACATCCACAGTCAGCATGCAATGCTGTAGTCATAGCAGGATACCACCACAGTCAGCATACAATGCTGTAGTCATAGCAGGATACAACCACAGTCAGCATGCAATGCTGTAGTCATAGCAGGTTACCACCACAGTCAGTATGCAATGCTGTCATCATAGCAGGTCCCACCACAGTCAGTATGCACTGCTGTAATCATAGCAGGTACCACGACAATATGCAGTGCTGTAATCATAGCAGGTACCACAGTAAGTATGCACTGCTGTAATCATAGCAGGATACCACCACCGTCAGCATGCAATACTGTAGTCATAGCAGGAAACCACCAGTCAGCATGCAATGCTGTAGTCATAGCAGGAGACCACCGCAGTCAGTATGCAATGCTGTAGTCATAGCAGGATACCACCACTGTCAGTATGCAATGCTGTAGTCATAGCAGGATACCACCACAGTCAGTATGCAATGCTGTAGTCATAGCAGGACACCACCAGTCAGCATGCAATGCTGTAGTCATAGCAGGATAGTACCACAGTCAGGATGCAATGCTGTAATCACAGCAGGATACCACCACAGTCAGTATGCAATGCTGTAGTCATAGCAGGATATCACCATAGTCAGCATGCACTGCTATAGTCATAGCAGGATACAACCACAGTCAGCATGCAATGTTGAAGTCATAGCAGGATACAACGGCAGTCAGCATTTAATGCTGTAGTCATAGCAGGATACCACCGCAGTCAGTATGCAATGCTGTAGTCATAGCAGGATACCACTACCGTCAGTATGCAATGCTGTAGTCATAGCAGGATACCACCACAGTCAGCATGCGATGCTGTAGTCATAGCAGGATACCACCACAGTCAGCATACAATGCTGTAGTCATAGCAGGATACAACCACAGTCAGCATGCAATGCTGTAGTCATAGCAGGTTACCACCACAGTCAGTATGCAATGCTGTCATCATAGCAGGATACAACCACAGTCATCATGCAATGCTGTAGTCATAGCAGGATACCACCGCAGTCAGTATGCAATGCTGTAGTCATATCAGGATACCACCACAGTCAGCATGCAATGCTGTAGTCATAGCAGGATACCACCGCAGTCAGTATGCAATGCTGTAGTCATATCAGGATACCACCACAGTCAGCATGCAATGCTGTAGTCATAGCAGGATACCACCACAGTCAGCATGCAATGCTGTAGTCAAAGCAGAATACCACCGCAGTAAGTATGCAATGCTGATGTCATAGCAGGATACCACTGCAGTCAGTATGCAATGCTGTAGTCATAGCAGGATACCACCACAGTCAGCATGCAATGCTGTAGTCATAGCAGGATACCACCACAGTCAGCATCACAATGCTGTAGTCATAGCAGGATACCACCATAGTCAGCATGCACTGCTATAGTCATAGCACGATACCACCACAGTCAGCATGCAATGCTGTAGTCATAGCAGGATACAACTACAGTCAGCATGCAATGCTGTAGTCATAGCAGGATACCACCGCAGTCAGTATGCAATGCTGAAGTTATAGAAGGATACCACTGCAGTCAGTATGCAATGCTGTAGTCATAGCAGGATACCACCACAGTCAGCATGAAATGCTGTAGTCATAGCAGGATACCACCACAGTCAGCATGCAATGCTGTAGTCATAGCAGGATACCTCCACAGTGAGCATGCACTGCTATAGTCATAGCAGGATACAACCACAGTCAGCATGCAATGCTGTAGTCATAGCAGGATACCACCACAGTCAGCAAGCAATGCTGTAGTCATAGCAGGATACATCCACAGTCAGCATGCAATGCTGTAGTCATAGCAGGATACCACCACAGTCAGCATACAATGCTGTAGTCATAGCAGGATACAACCACAGTCAGCATGCAATGCTGTAGTCATAGCAGGTTACCACCACAGTCAGTATGCAATGCTGTCATCATAGCAGGTCCCACCACAGTCAGTATGCACTGCTGTAATCATAGCAGGTACCACGACAATATGCAGTGCTGTAATCATAGCAGGTACCACAGTAAGTATGCACTGCTGTAATCATAGCAGGATACCACCACCGTCAGCATGCAATACTGTAGTCATAGCAGGAAACCACCAGTCAGCATGCAATGCTGTAGTCATAGCAGGAGACCACCGCAGTCAGTATGCAATGCTGTAGTCATAGCAGGATACCACCACTGTCAGTATGCAATGCTGTAGTCATAGCAGGATACCACCACAGTCAGTATGCAATGCTGTAGTCATAGCAGGACACCACCAGTCAGCATGCAATGCTGTAGTCATAGCAGGATAGTACCACAGTCAGGATGCAATGCTGTAATCACAGCAGGATACCACCACAGTCAGTATGCAATGCTGTAGTCATAGCAGGATATCACCATAGTCAGCATGCACTGCTATAGTCATAGCAGGATACAACCACAGTCAGCATGCAATGTTGAAGTCATAGCAGGATACAACGGCAGTCAGCATTTAATGCTGTAGTCATAGCAGGATACCACCGCAGTCAGTATGCAATGCTGTAGTCATAGCAGGATACCACTACCGTCAGTATGCAATGCTGTAGTCATAGCAGGATACCACCACAGTCAGCATGCGATGCTGTAGTCATAGCAGGATACCACCACCGTCAGTATGCAATGCTCTAGTCATAGCAGGATACCACCACAGTCAGCATGTAATGCTGTAGTCATAGCAGGATACCACCACAGTCAGCATACAATGCTGTAGTCATAGCAGGATACCACCACAGTCAGCATGCAATGCTTGAGTCATAGCAGGAAACGACGACAGTCAGCATGCAATGCTGTAGTCATAGCAGGTTACCACCACAGTCAGAACGCAATGCTGTAGTCATAGCAGGATACCACCACAGTCAGCATGCAATGCTGTAATCATAGCAGGATACCACCACAGTCAGCATCGCAATGCTGTAGTCATAGCAGGATACCACCATAGTCAGCATGCACTGCTATAGTCATAACAGGATACCACCACAGTCAGCATGCAATGCTGTAGTCATAGCAGGATACAACTACAGTCAGCATGCAATGCTGTAGTCATAGCTGGATACCACCACAGTCAGTATGCAATGCTGAAGTTATAGAAGGATACCACTGCAGTCAGTATGCAATGCTGTAGTCATAGCAGGATACCACCACAGTGAGCATGCACAGCTATAGTCATAGCAGGATACAACCACAGTCAGCATGCAATGCTGTAGTCATAGCAGGATACCACCACAGTCAGCATGCAATGCTGTAGTCATAGCAGGATACATCCACAGTCAGCATGCAATGCTGTAGTCATAGCAGGATACCACCACAGTCAGCATACAATGCTGTAGTCATAGCAGGATACAACCACAGTCAGCATGCAATGCTGTAGTCATAGCAGGATACCACCACAGTCAGTATGCAATGCTGTCATCATAGCAGGTCCCACCACAGTCAGTATGCACTGCTGTAATCATAGCAGGTACCACGACAATATGCAGTGCTGTAATCATAGCAGGTACCACAACAGCAGTTTCCACTGCTGTAATCATAGCAGGTACCACCAGTCAGTATGCACTGCTGTAATCATAGCAGGTACCACAGTAAGTATGCACTGCTGTAATCATAGCAGGATACCACCACCGTCAGCATGCAATACTGTAGTCATAGCAGGAAACCACCAGTCAGCATGCAATGCTGTAGTCATAGCAGGAGACCACCGCAGTCAGTATGCAATGCTGTAGTCATAGCAGGATACCACCACTGTCAGTATGCAATGCTGTAGTCATAGCAGGATACCACCACAGTCAGTATGCAATGCTGTAGTCATAGCAGGACACCACCAGTCAGCATGCAATGCTGTAGTCATAGCAGGATACTACCACAGTCAGGATGCAATGCTGTAATCACAGCAGGATACCACCACAGTCAGTATGCAATGCTGTAGTCATAGCAGGATATCACCATAGTCAGCATGCACTGCTATAGTCATAGCAGGATACAACCACAGTCAGCATGCAATGCTGAAGTCATAGCAGGATACAACGGCAGTCAGCATGCAATGCTGTAGTCATAGCAGGAGACCACCGCAGTCAGTATGCAATGCGGTAGTCATAGCAGGATACCACCACAGTCAGTATGCAATGCTGTAGTCATAGCAGGACACCACCAGTCAGCATGCAATGCTGTAGTCATAGCAGGATACTACCACAGTCAGCATGCAATGCTGTAGTCATAGCAGGATACCACCACAGTCAGCATGCAATGCTGTAGTCATAGCAGGATACCACCACAGTCAGCATGCAATGCTGTAGTCATAGCAGGATACCACCACAGTCAGCATGTAATGCTGTAGTCATAGCAGGATACCACCACAGTCAGCATACAATGCTGTAGTCATAGCAGGATACCACCAAAGTCAGCATGCAATGCTTGAGTCATAGCAGGAAACGACCACAGTCAGCATGCAATGCTGTAGTCATAGCAGGATACCACCACAGTCAGCAAGCAATGCTGTAATCATAGCAGGATACCACCACAGTCAGCATGCAATGCTGTAGTCATTGCAGGATACCACCACAGTCAGCATGCAATGCTGTAGTCATAGCAGGATACAACCACAGTCATCATGCAATGCTGTAGTCATAGCAGGATACCACCGCAGTCAGTATGCAATGCTGTAGTCATAGCAGGATACCACCACAGTCAGCATGCAATGCTGTAGTCATAGCAGGATACCACCACAGTCAGCATGCAATGCTGTAGTCAAAGCAGGATACAACCACAGTCAGCATGCAATGCTGTAGTCATAGCAGGATACCACCACAGTCAGTATGCAATGCTGTCATCATAGCAGGATACCACCACAGTCAGTATGCAATGCTGTAGTCATAGCAGGATATCACCATAGTCAGCATGCACTGCTATAGTCATAGCAGGATACAACCACAGTCAGCATGCAATGCTGAAGTCATAGCAGGATACAACGGCAGTCAGCATGCAATGCTGTAGTCATAGCAGGAGACCACCGCAGTCAGTATGCAATGCTGTAGTCATAGCAGGATACCACCACAGTCAGTATGCAATGCTGTAGTCATAGCAGGACACCACCAGTCAGCATGCAATGCTGTAGTCATAGCAGGATACTACCACAGTCAGCATGCAATGCTGTAGTCATAGCAGGATACCACCACAGTCAGCATGCAATGCTGTAGTCATAGCAGGATACCACCACAGTCAGCATGCAATGCTGTAGTCATAGCAGGATACCACCACAGTCAGCATGCAATGCTGTAGTCAAAGCAGGATACAACCACAGTCAGCATGCAATGCTGTAGTCATAGCAGGATACCACCACAGTCAGTATGCAATGCTGTCATCATAGCAGGTCCCACCACAGTCAGTATGCACTGCTGTAATCATAGCAGGTACCACGACAATATGCACTGCTGTAATCATAGCAGGTACCACAACAGCAGTTTCCACTGCTGTAATCATAGCAGGTACCACCAGTCAGTATGCACTGCTGTAATCATAGCAGGTACCACAGTAAGTATGCACTGCTGTAATCATAGCAGGATACCACCACCGTCAGCATGCATTACTGTAGTCATAGGAGGAAACCACCAGTCAGCATGCAATGCTGTAGTCATAGCAGGAGACCACCGCATTCATTATGCAATGCTGTAGTCATAGCAGGATACCACCACTGTCAGTATGCAATGCTGTAGTCATAGCAGGACACCACCAGTCAGCATGCAATGCTGTAGTCAAAGCAGGATACCACCACAGTCAGTATGCAATGCTGTAATCATAGCAGAATACCACCACAGTCAGTATGCAATGCTGTAGTCATAGCAGGATATCACCATAGTCAGCATGCACTGCTATAGTCATAGCAGGATACAACCACAGTCAGCATGCAATGCTGAAGTCATAGCAGGATACAACGGCAGTCAGCATGCAATGCTGTAGTCATAGCAGGATACCAACGCAGTCAGAATGCAATGCTGTAGTCAAAGCAGGATACCACTACCGTCAGTATGCAATGCTGTAGTCATAGCAGGATGCCACCACAGTCAGCATGCAATGGTGTAGTCATAGCAGGATACCACCACCGTCAGTATGCAATGATGTAGTCATAGCAGGATACCACCACAGTCAGCATGTAATGCTGTAGTCATAGCAGGATACCTCCACAGTCAGCATACAATGCTGTAGTCATAGCAGGATACCACCACAGTCAGCATGCAATGCTTGAGTCATAGCAGGAAACGACCACAGTCAGCATGCAATGCTGTAGTCATAGCAGGATACCACCACAGTCAGCACGCAATGCTGTAGTCATAGCAGGATACCACAACAGTCAGCATGCAATGCTGTAGTCATAGCAGGATACCACCACAGTCAGCATCACAATGCTGTAGTTAT
Source organism: Petromyzon marinus (assembly GCF_048934315.1). Lineage (NCBI taxonomy): Eukaryota > Metazoa > Chordata > Hyperoartia > Petromyzontiformes > Petromyzontidae > Petromyzon > Petromyzon marinus. The sequence continues at coordinate 82,238 of NW_027423184.1, forward strand.
AGCAGGATACCACCATAGTCAGCATGCACTGCTATAGTCATAGCAGGATACCACCACAGTCAGCATGCAATGCTGTAGTCATAGCAGGATACAACTACAGTCAGCATGCAATGCTGTAGTCATAGCAGGATACCACCGCAGTCAGTATGCAATGCTGAAGTTATAGAAGGATACCACTGCAGTCAGTATGCAATGCTGTAGTCATAGCAGGATACCACCACAGTCAGCATGAAATGCTGTAGTCATAGCAGGATACCACCACAGTCAGCATGCAATGCTGTAGTCATAGCAGGATACCACCACAGTGAGCATGCACTGCTATAGTCATAGCAGGATACAACCACAGTCAGCATGCAATGCTCTAGTCATAGCAGGATACCACCACAGTCAGCATGCAATGCTGTAGTCATAGCAGGATACATCCACAGTCAGCATGCAATGCTGTAGTCATAGCAGGATACCACCACAGTCAGCATACAATGCTGTAGTCATAGCAGGATACAACCACAGTCAGCATGCAATGCTGTAGTCATAGCAGGATACCACCACAGTCAGTATGCAATGCTGTCATCATAGCAGGTCCCACCATAGTCAGTATGCACTGCTGTAATCATAGCAGGTACCACGACAATATGCAGTGCTGTAATCATAGCAGGTACCACAACAGCAGTTTCCACTGCTGTAATCATAGAAGGTACCACCAGTCAGTATGCACTGCTGTAATCATAGCAGGTACCACAGTAAGTATGCACTGCTGTAATCATATCAGGATACCACCACCGTCAGCATGCAATACTGTAGTCATAGCAGGAAACCACCAGTCAGCATGCAATGCTGTAGTCATAGCAGGAGACCACCGCAGTCAGTATGCAATGCTGTAGTCATAGCAGGATACCACCACTGTCAGTATGCAATGCTGTAGTCATAGCAGGATACTACCACAGTCAGTATGCAATGCTGTAGTCATAGCAGGATACCACCACAGTCAGCATGCAATGCTGTAGTCATAGCAGGATACCACCACAGTCAGCATGCAATGCTGTAGTCATAGCAGGATACCACCACAGTCAGCATGCAATGCTGTAGTCAAAGCAGGATACAACCACAGTCAGCATGCAATGCTGTAGTCATAGCAGGATACCACCACAGTCAGTATGCAATGCTGTCATCATAGCAGGTCCCACCACAGTCAGTATGCACTGCTGTAATCATAGCAGGTACCACGACAATATGCACTGCTGTAATCATAGCAGGTACCACAACAGCAGTTTCCACTGCTGTAATCATAGCAGGTACCACCAGTCAGTATGCACTGCTGTAATCATAGCAGGTACCACAGTAAGTATGCACTGCTGTAATCATAGCAGGATACCACCACCGTCAGCATGCATTACTGTAGTCATAGGAGGAAACCACCAGTCAGCATGCAATGCTGTAGTCATAGCAGGAGACCACCGCATTCATTATGCAATGCTGTAGTCATAGCAGGATACCACAACTGTCAGTATGCAATGCTGTAGTCATAGCAGGACACCACCAGTCAGCATGCAATGCTGTAGTCAAAGCAGGATACCACCACAGTCAGTATGCAATGCTGTAATCATAGCAGAATACCACCACAGTCAGTATGCAATGCTGTAGTCATAGCAGGATATCACCATAGTCAGCATGCACTGCTATAGTCATAGCAGGATACAACCACAGTCAGCATGCAATGCTGAAGTCATAGCAGGATACAACGGCAGTCAGCATGCAATGCTGTAGTCATAGCAGGATACCAACGCAGTCAGAATGCAATGCTGTAGTCAAAGCAGGATACCACTACCGTCAGTATGCAATGCTGTAGTCATAGCAGGATGCCACCACAGTCAGCATGCAATGGTGTAGTCATAGCAGGATACCACCACCGTCAGTATGCAATGATGTAGTCATAGCAGGATACCACCACAGTCAGCATGTAATGCTGTAGTCATAGCAGGATACCTCCACAGTCAGCATACAATGCTGTAGTCATAGCAGGATACCACCACAGTCAGCATGCAATGCTTGAGTCATAGCAGGAAACGACCACAGTCAGCATGCAATGCTGTAGTCATAGCAGGATACCACCACAGTCAGCACGCAATGCTGTAGTCATAGCAGGATACCACAACAGTCAGCATGCAATGCTGTAGTCATAGCAGGATACCACCACAGTCAGCATCACAATGCTGTAGTCATAGCAGGATACCACCATAGTCAGCATGCACTGCTATAGTCATAGCAGGATACCACCACAGTCAGCATGCAATGCTGTAGTCATAGCAGGATACAACTACAGTCAGCATGCAATGCTGTAGTCATAGCAGGATACCACCGCAGTCAGTATGCAATGCTGAAGTTATAGAAGGATACCACTGCAGTCAGTATGCAATGCTGTAGTCATAGCAGGATACCACCCCAGTCAGTATGCAATGCTGTAGTCATAGCAGGATACCACCACCGTCAGTATGCAATGCTGTAGTCATAGCAGGATACCACCACAGTGAGCATGCACTGCTATAGTCATAGCAGGATACAACCACAGTCAGCATGCAATGCTCTAGTCATAGCAGGATACCACCACAGTCAGCATGCAATGCTGTAGTCATAGCAGGATACATCCACAGTCAGCATGCAATGCTGTAGTCATAGCAGGATACCACCACAGTCAGCATACAATGCTGTAGTCATAGCAGGATACAACCACAGTCAGCATGCAATGCTGTAGTCATAGCAGGATACCACCACAGTCAGTATGCAATGCTGTCATCATAGCAGGTCCCACCATAGTCAGTATGCACTGCTGTAATCATAGCAGGTACCACGACAATATGCAGTGCTGTAATCATAGCAGGTACCACAACAGCAGTTTCCACTGCTGTAATCATAGCAGGTACCACCAGTCAGTATGCACTGCTGTAATCATAGCAGGTACCACAGTAAGTATGCACTGCTGTAATCATAGCAGGATACCACCACCGTCAGCATGCAATACTGTAGTCATAGCAGGAAACCACCAGTCAGCATGCAATGCTGTAGTCATAGCAGGAGATCACCGCAGTCAGTATGCAATGCTGTAGTCATAGCAGGATACCACCACTGTCAGTATGCAATGCTGTAGTCATAGCAGGATACCACCACAGTCAGTATGCAATGCTGTAGTCATAGCAGGACACCACCAGTCAGCATGCAATGCTGTAGTCATAGCAGGATACTACCACAGTCAGGATGCAATGCTGTAATCACAGCAGGATACCACCAAAGTCAGTATGCAATGCTGTAGTCATAGCAGGATATCACCATAGTCAGCATGCACTGCTATAGTCATAGCAGGATACAACCACAGTCAGCATGCAATGCTGAAGTCATAGCAGGATACAACGGCAGTCAGCATGCAATGCTGTAGTCATAGCAGGAGACCACCGCAGTCAGTATGCAATGCTGTAGTCAAAGCAGGATACCACCACTGTCAGTATGCAATGCTGTAGTCATAGCAGGATACCACCACAGTCAGTATGCAATGCTGTAGTCATAGCAGGACACCACCAGTCAGCATGCAATGCTGTAGTCATAGCAGGATACTACCACAGTCAGGATGCAATGCTGTAATCACAGCAGGATACCACCACAGTCAGTATGCAATGCTGTAGTCATAGCAGGTTATCACCATAGTCAGCATGCACTGCTATAGTCATAGCAGGATACAACCACAGTCAGCATGCAATGCTGAAGTCATAGCAGGATACAACGGCAGTCAGCATGCAATGCTGTAGTCATAGCAGGATACCACCCCAGTCAGTATGCAATGCTGTAGTCATAGCAGGATACCACTACCGTCAGTATGCAATGCTGTAGTCATAGCAGGATACCACCACAGTCAGCATGCGATGCTGTAGTCATAGCAGGATACCACCACCGTCAGTATGCAATGCTGTAGTCATAGCAGGATACCACCACAGTCAGCATGTAATGCTGTAGTCATAGCAGGATACCACCACAGTCAGCATACAATGCTGTAGTCATAGCAGGATACCACCACAGTCAGCATGCAATGCTGTAGTCATAGCAGGTTACCACCACAGTCAGAACGCAATGCTGTAGTCATAGCAGGATACCACCACAGTCAGCATGCAATGCTGTAATCATAGCAGGATACCACCACAGTCAGCATCGCAATGCTGTAGTCATAGCAGGATACCACCATAGTCAGCATGCACTGCTATAGTCATAACAGGATACCACCACAGTCAGCATGCAATGCTGTAGTCATAGCAGGATACAACTACAGTCAGCATGCAATGCTGTAGTCATAGCTGGATACCACCGCAGTCAGTATGCAATGCTGAAGTTATAGAAGGATACCACTGCAGTCAGTATGCAATGCTGTAGTCATAACAGGATACATCAACAGTCAGCATGCAATGCTGTAGTCATAGCAGGATACCACCACAGTCAGCATACAATGCTGTAGTCATAGCAGGATACAACCACAGTCAGCATGCAATGCTGTAGTCATAGCAGGATACCACCACAGTCAGTATGCAATGCTGTCATCATAGCAGGTCCCACCACAGTCAGTATGCACTGCTGTAATCATAGCAGGTACCACGACAATATGCAGTGCTGTAATCATAGCAGGTACCACAACAGCAGTTTCCACTGCTGTAATCATAGCAGGTACCACCAGTCAGTATGCACTGCTGTAATCATAGCAGGTACCACAGTAAGTATGCACTGCTGTAATCATAGCAGGATACCACCACCGTCAGCATGCAATACTGTAGTCATAGCAGGAAACCACCAGTCAGCATGCAATGCTGTAGTCATAGCAGGAGACCACCACAGTCAGTATGCAATGCTGTAGTCATAGCAGGATACCACCACTGTCAGTATGCAATGCTGTAGTCATAGCAGGATACCACCACAGTCAGTATGCAATGCTGTAGTCATAGCAGGACACCACCAGTCAGCATGCAATGCTGTAGTCATAGCAGGATACTACCACAGTCAGGATGCAATGCTGTAATCACAGCAGGATACCACCACAGTCAGTATGCAATGCTGTAGTCATAGCAGGATATCACCATAGTCAGCATGCACTGCTATAGTCATAGCAGGATACAACCACAGTCAGCATGCAATGCTGAAGTCATAGCAGGATACAACGGCAGTCAGCATGCAATGCTGTAGTCATAGCAGGATACCACCGCAGTCAGTATGCAATGCTGAAGTCATAGCAGGATACTGCCACAGTCAGCATTCAATGCTGTAGTCATAGCAGGATACCACCACCGTCAGTATGCAATGCTGTAGTCATAGCAGGATACCACCACAGTCAGCATGCAATGCTGTAATCATAGCAGGATACCACCACAGTCAGCATCGCAATGCTGTAGTCATAGCAGGATACCACCATAGTCAGCATGCACTGCTATAGTCATAACAGGATACCACCACAGTCAGCATGCAATGCTGTAGTCATAGCAGGATACAACTACAGTCAGCATGCAATGCTGTAGTCATAGCTGGATACCACCGCAGTCAGTATGCAATGCTGAAGTTATAGAAGGATACCACTGCAGTCAGTATGCAATGCTGTAGTCATAGCAGGATACCACCACAGTGAGCATGCACAGCTATAGTCATAGCAGGATACAACCACAGTCAGCATGCAATGCTGTAGTCATAGCAGGATACCACCACAGTCAGCATGCAATGCGGTAGTCATAACAGGATACATCCACAGTCAGCATGCAATGCTGTAGTCATAGCAGGATACCACCACAGTCAGCATACAATGCTGTAGTCATAGCAGGATACAACCACAGTCAGCATGCAATGCTGTAGTCATAGCAGGATACCACCACAGTCAGTATGCAATGCTGTCATCATAGAAGGTCCCACCACAGTCAGTATGCACTGCTGTAATCATAGCAGGTACCACGGCAATATGCAGTGCTGTAATCATAGCAGGTACCACAACAGCAGTTTCCACTGCTGTAATCATAGCAGGTACCACCAGTCAGTATGCACTGCTGTAATCATAGCAGGTACCACAGTAAGTATGCACTGCTGTAATCATAGCAGGATACCACCACCGTCAGCATGCAATACTGTAGTCATAGCAGGAAACCACCAGTCAGCATGCAATGCTGTAGTCATAGCAGGAGACCACCACAGTCAGTATGCAATGCTGTAGTCATAGCAGGATACCACCACTGTCAGTATGCAATGCTGTAGTCATAGCAGGATACCACCACAGTCAGTATGCAATGCTGTAGTCATAGCAGGACACCACCAGTCAGCATGCAATGCTGTAGTCATAGCAGGATACCACCACAGTCAGCATGTAATGCTGTAGTCATAGCAGGATACCACCACAGTCAGCATACAATGCTGTAGTCATAGCAGGATACCACCACAGTCAGCATGCAATGCTGTAGTCATAGCAGGTTACCACCACAGTCAGAACGCAATGCTGTAGTCATAGCAGGATACCACCACAGTCAGCATGCAATGCTGTAATCATAGCAGGATACCACCACAGTCAGCATCGCAATGCTGTAGTCATAGCAGGATACCACCATAGTCAGCATGCACTGCTATAGTCATAACAGGATACCACCACAGTCAGCATGCAATGCTGTAGTCATAGCAGGATACAACTACAGTCAGCATGCAATGCTGTAGTCATAGCTGGATACCACCGCAGTCAGTATGCAATGCTGAAGTTATAGAAGGATACCACTGCAGTCAGTATGCAATGCTGTAGTCATAACAGGATACATCAACAGTCAGCATGCAATGCTGTAGTCATAGCAGGATACCACCACAGTCAGCATACAATGCTGTAGTCATAGCAGGATACAACCACAGTCAGCATGCAATGCTGTAGTCATAGCAGGATACCACCACAGTCAGTATGCAATGCTGTCATCATAGCAGGTCCCACCACAGTCAGTATGCACTGCTGTAATCATAGCAGGTACCACGACAATATGCAGTGCTGTAATCATAGCAGGTACCACAACAGCAGTTTCCACTGCTGTAATCATAGCAGGTACCACCAGTCAGTATGCACTGCTGTAATCATAGCAGGTACCACAGTAAGTATGCACTGCTGTAATCATAGCAGGATACCACCACCGTCAGCATGCAATACTGTAGTCATAGCAGGAAACCACCAGTCAGCATGCAATGCTGTAGTCATAGCAGGAGACCACCACAGTCAGTATGCAATGCTGTAGTCATAGCAGGATACCACCACTGTCAGTATGCAATGCTGTAGTCATAGCAGGATACCACCACAGTCAGTATGCAATGCTGTAGTCATAGCAGGACACCACCAGTCAGCATGCAATGCTGTAGTCATAGCAGGATACTACCACAGTCAGGATGCAATGCTGTAATCACAGCAGGATACCACCACAGTCAGTATGCAATGCTGTAGTCATAGCAGGATATCACCATAGTCAGCATGCACTGCTATAGTCATAGCAGGATACAACCACAGTCAGCATGCAATGCTGAAGTCATAGCAGGATACAACGGCAGTCAGCATGCAATGCTGTAGTCATAGCAGGATACCACCGCAGTCAGTATGCAATGCTGAAGTCATAGCAGGATACTGCCACAGTCAGCATTCAATGCTGTAGTCATAGCAGGATACCACCACCGTCAGTATGCAATGCTGTAGTCATAGCAGGATACCACCACAGTCAGCATGCAATGCTGTAATCATAGCAGGATACCACCACAGTCAGCATCGCAATGCTGTAGTCATAGCAGGATACCACCATAGTCAGCATGCACTGCTATAGTCATAACAGGATACCACCACAGTCAGCATGCAATGCTGTAGTCATAGCAGGATACAACTACAGTCAGCATGCAATGCTGTAGTCATAGCTGGATACCACCGCAGTCAGTATGCAATGCTGAAGTTATAGAAGGATACCACTGCAGTCAGTATGCAATGCTGTAGTCATAGCAGGATACCACCACAGTGAGCATGCACAGCTATAGTCATAGCAGGATACAACCACAGTCAGCATGCAATGCTGTAGTCATAGCAGGATACCACCACAGTCAGCATGCAATGCGGTAGTCATAACAGGATACATCCACAGTCAGCATGCAATGCTGTAGTCATAGCAGGATACCACCACAGTCAGCATACAATGCTGTAGTCATAGCAGGATACAACCACAGTCAGCATGCAATGCTGTAGTCATAGCAGGATACCACCACAGTCAGTATGCAATGCTGTCATCATAGAAGGTCCCACCACAGTCAGTATGCACTGCTGTAATCATAGCAGGTACCACGGCAATATGCAGTGCTGTAATCATAGCAGGTACCACAACAGCAGTTTCCACTGCTGTAATCATAGCAGGTACCACCAGTCAGTATGCACTGCTGTAATCATAGCAGGTACCACAGTAAGTATGCACTGCTGTAATCATAGCAGGATACCACCACCGTCAGCATGCAATACTGTAGTCATAGCAGGAAACCACCAGTCAGCATGCAATGCTGTAGTCATAGCAGGAGACCACCACAGTCAGTATGCAATGCTGTAGTCATAGCAGGATACCACCACTGTCAGTATGCAATGCTGTAGTCATAGCAGGATACCACCACAGTCAGTATGCAATGCTGTAGTCATAGCAGGACACCACCAGTCAGCATGCAATGCTGTAGTCATAGCAGGATACTTCCACAGTCAGGATGCAATGCTGTAATCACAGCAGGATACCACCACAGTCAGTATGCAATGCTGTAGTCATAGCAGGATATCACCATAGTCAGCATGCACTGCTATAGTCATAGCAGGATACAAGCACAGTCAGCATGCAATGCTGAAGTCATAGCAAGATACAACGGCAGTCAGCATGCAATGCTGTAGTCATAGCAGGATACCACCGCAGTCAGTATGCAATGCTGAAGTCATAGCAGGATACTGCCACAGTCAGCATTCAATGCTGTAGTCATAGCAGGATACCACCACCGTCAGTATGCAATGCTGTAGTCATAGCAGGATACCACCACCGTCAGTATGCAATGCTGTAGTCATAGCAGGATACCACCACATTCAGCATGCAATGCTGTAGTCATAGCAGGATACCACCACAGACAGCATACAATGCTGTAGTCATAGCAGGAAACCACCACAGTCAGCATGCAATGATTGAGTCATAGCAGGAAACGACTACAGTCAGCATGCAATGCTGTAGTCATAGCAGGATATCACCACAGTCAGCAAGCAATGCTGTAGTCATAGCAGGATACCACCACAGTCAGCATGCAATGCTGTTGTCATAGCAGGATACCACCACAGTCAGCATCACAATGCTGTAGTCATAGCAGGATACCGCCAGTTAGCATGCAATGCTGTAGTCATAGCCGGATACCACCACAGTCAGTATGCAATGCTGTAGTCATAGCAGAATACCACCACAGTCAGTATGCAATGCTGTAGTCATAGCAGGATACCACCATAGTCAGCATGCACTGCTATAGTCATAGCAGGATACCACCACAGTCAGCATGCAATGCTGTAGTCATAGCAGGATACAACCACAGTCAGCATGCAATGCTGTAGTCATAGCAGGATACCACCGCAGTCAGTATGCAATGCTGAAGTTATAGCAGGAAACCACTGCAGTCAGTATGCAATGCTGTAGTCATAGCAGGATAACACCACAGTCAGCATGCAATGCTGAAGTCATAGCAGGATACCACCGCAGTCAGTATGCAATGCTGTAGTCATAGCAGGATACCACCACAGTCAGCATACAATGCTGTAGTCATAGCAGGATACCACCACAGTCAGCATGCAATGCTGTAGTCATAGCAGGATACCACCACAGTTAGTATGCAATGCTGTAGTCATAGCAGAGTACCACCAGTCAGCATGCAATGCGGTAGTGATAGCAGGTATTACCACAGTCAGTATGCACTGCTCTAGGGGAAGCAGGTCCTACCAAAAGTAGGTATGCACCATATTATTGGTTCTTTCAGTAAAGGCACGTAGAAGGGAAAAAATAAAATAATAAAAATCAAACATAATATAATAAAATTCTCACGTTTAGGCCACAACGCAAGCAGCCGTCCTCAGGTGAAGAAACAGAGCTGTCGGAAAGACAGCGTCCTAACGAACACTGCTAAGCTTGGCAGCGTATTTTAAATTGGGTGGGAGGAGGAGAGCGTCTTGATAAAGAAGTTTACATAACAGAGGAATTTAGCATGTTTATGACAAATGCAGATATGGGATTAGTTACTCCTTGTGGAATGTGTAGGCAGGTGGGGGGTCTCAAAGTCATATTATGTTAGTGTATCATGTAGGATTGGCAATAATAAAGGGAGATAAAATTTTAATAATAAAGAACTGCAACAGCCCAAACCACCTCGTATCAAGCTAGTGCATTATGTGGAAAATAAAAAAGGGAGCTTCTAAAGAACTACACATACCCTACTACCATGCAATAAACCGATGTGAAAAAAATAAATATAAACTACATCAATATAATCAATGTACAAATATACTCTCCAATAATCTGAGCTGTTAACATTAAGTAACTGGGTAAACACTACACTATATAATGACCACCATGTAGTAAACTGATAAAAAAAACTAAAATATAAACTACATCAATATAACCAATATACTCAATATACTCTCCAATAAGCTGAGGTTACATATCAGCAGAGGAATTTAGTATATTGACGCTAAGCAACTGCAACTACCCTACTACTAACAAAAAGTCATTATACATTACAATTTTACGTCACAAAAAATATATGCCTCCAACTAAACTTTTTTCTACATCACACGACTATACCCCATCATATATAGTCAGTATAGTCGTGTGATGTAGAAAATGTCATGTAATGTTCAAGTGATGAGCTCAATTCATGTCACTTTCAAGTGATGAGTACACTGCATGTCACGTCCAAGTGATGAGCTCACTGCATGTCACATTGAAGTGGCGAGCTCACTGCATGTCATATTCACGTAACGAGCGCACTGCATGTCACGTTGAAGTGGTGAGTTCACTGCATGTCACATTCAAGTGATGAGCACACTGCATGTCCCATTCAAGTGATGAGCGCACTGCATATCACATTTAAGTGATGAGCACACTGCATGTCATTAAAGTGGCGAGCTCACTGCATGTCACATTCAAGTGGCGAGCTCACTGCATGCCACATTCAAGTGATGAGCGCACTGCATGTCACTTTCAAGTGATGAGCTCACTGCATGTCACATTTCAAGTGTTCAGCTCACTGCATGTCACATTCAAGTGATGAGCGCACTGCATGACGTTCAAGTGGTCAGTGCACTACATGTCACATTCAAGTGTTGAGCTCACTGCATGTCACATTCAAGTGGTGAGCTCACTGCATGTCACATTCAAGTGGCGAACTCACTGCATGTCACATTCAAATGATGAGCGCACTGCATGTCACATTCAAGTGGTCAGTGAACTATATGTTACATTCAAGTGTTGAGCTCACTGCGTGTCACATTCAAGTGATGAGCTCACTGCATGTCCCATTCATTCATGTGATGAGCTCCCTGCATGTCACATTCAAGTGATGAGCTCACTGCATGTCACACTCAAGTGATGAGCGCACTTCATCTCACATTCAAGTGATAAGCTCACTGTTCGTCACATTCAAGTGGTGAGCTCCTCCTCCTGCACGTAGCGTGGCAACCCATGGCACCTGTTGGGTCTGGTTTCCTGCGAGGAGGTGGGAGGTGGAGGAGGTTGAGGTGGAACTGGTGGTGGAGGAGGTGGACCCCTGACAAGGCCATTTTACCCCACCCTACCTGGCCATTATAACCCCACCCTACCTGGCCATTATGAACTGACCCTCCCTAGCCATTATAACCCCACCCTACATGGCCATTATAAACCCACCCTACCAGCCTATTATAAACCCCAGTGACACGACAAATATGGACCCAGAACCCACACATCACTGACAATTATCACGATTGGTAATACCCCTAGACAACAAAGCCGAGCCTAATTAGCGTAATTGCATAAATTGACATAATTACCTAATTTTGTAAAATTACACCTTTTGCATTTTTCATTTCATTTTTATTATTTTTCAAGACAATATATACAACAATCCTGACCCTGATGCCTGTTGTATATTTGGAGTTCGCATGTTTCTCTCACTCTCCCCTTCGTTGTGTGAATTTTTGTCCAGCTCCTGTTTGTCACTCCACATTTATAGTTGCTGATATAAATTGACACGTAAAATGCCACTTAATTGGGCAATCATATGTGGCCAGGTTACGTCTGAAAAAGACATATATCTTATGGGCCTTACCTGGTAAAATAAACAAATAAGCAGGTGGCTAGGTGAGTGATTGAATGAGAGAGTGGCTGAGTGATTGAGTGGTTGAGGGAGTGAGTGGCTGAGTTAGTGAGTGGCTGAGTGAGAGGCTGAATGAGTGAGTGGTTGAGTGAGTGGGTAGCAGAGTGACTAAGCAGCTGAGTGAGTGGCTGGGTGAGTGAGTGGTTGATTGAGAGCTTGAGTACGTGAGTGGTTGAGTGAGTGGCTGAGTGAGTGGCTGGTGAGAGGCTGAGTGAGTGAGTGGCTGAGTGAGTGAGTGGCTGAGTGACTGAGTGGTTGAGTGAGTGGCTGAGTGGGTGGCTGAGTGAGTGGCTGAGTAAGTTAGTGTTTGAGTGGCTGAGTGAGTGAGTGGTTGAGTGAGTGGCTGAGTTGGTGGCTGAGTGGTTGCGTGATTGACAGGTTGAATGAGTGAGTGAGTGGTTGAGTGAGTGGCTGAGTGAATGAGTGGCTGGGTGAGTGAGTGGCTGCGTGAGTGAGTGGCTGCGTGAGTGAGTGGTTGAGTGAGTGGTTGAGTGAGTGAGAGGTTGAGTGAGAGGTTGAGTGAGTGGCTAAGTGAGTCAGTGGCTGGGTGATTGAGTGGCTGAGTGACTGAGTGGTTGAGTGAGTGGCTGAGTGGGTGGCTGAGTGAGTGAGACACGGGAAGCAAGAGGGAGACAGGGGGAGATAGAAGAGTGAGACACGGGGAGAGAAAGGATACACGGGGAGAGAGAGGAGGGAGACAGGGGGAGGTTGGAGAGGGAAAAGCGGGGAGAGAGAAGAGACACGGGGAAAGATAGGAGGGAAACGCGGGGAGGGAGAGGAGAGAGACACGGCGACATAGAGGAAGGAGACACGGGGAGAGAGAGGAGGGAGAACCTGGGAAAAAGAGAAAGGGGGAGACATGGGGAGGAGGTGAGAGGTAGGAGGAGAGTGCGTGGAGGTGAGAGGGGAGAGATAGGAGGAGAGTGCGTAGAGGAGGCGAGGGCTCCTATAATGATGACTTCAAGGCATGCTGGGAGACAAGTTCACGTGACCCACATAGCACAGGGAGCCATCGCTGTTGGAACCGCATGGGCAGGGAACGTGGCCTCCAACCCACCACCTGCACCAGCCTCACCACCACAAACCAACAACCACAACTAGAACTACAAATTCAACCACAAATGTAACCACAAATGTAACCACAGCCACAACCATAACCAACAACCATAACCACTATAACCACAACTATAACCAAAAGCAACTACAATTATAACCACACCCACAACTATAACCACAATTATAACCATATCTATAACCACAACTCTAAGCACTAAAACCAGACACAACTATAACCACAACCATAATATAACCACTACAACTATAACCGCATCTCCGGTTATCACAGGTGGCAACATATGGTTCGAAAGAAGTTCAACACACATACAACAAAAAAAGACAAAAAATTATTCTATAGCCTATAACAGACTGTTGGGGCAAGTTCTGTTAGCGAGCACCTATGGAGGCCCGCAGTGTGGAACACAAGCAGGTGGGTGGCCAGCACTACACCCGACCGTCTTTGTCTCCCGAGTGGCGATGTTTATTACACACCACAACAGGTACTAATTTCAGGCAGAGTCGACGTAGCGGAAGCCCTGGACTGGTTCAGATGATCGTCACTGGTGTTGGCCGTGAGCGGGAATCGAACTTCCTCGGGTCCGTGGCGTGGCGTTCAACCGCTACTCTACCGCTCCCTACACATACAACAACCATGAAAGCCAACATAACCACCTTCACCACAACTATAACCACAAAACATAACATAACCATCACAACTTTGACCACAATCACTATTATAACCACAACCCCAAGTATAACAACACCAATAACATAACCACAACTGTAACTATAACCATGAAAACCCCAACCTCCTCGTACACAACTATAGCCACAAAAAATATACCCCCCACAACCGCAATTATTACGACAACCAAAAGGACCATAACAACTAACATAACCACCTACACCACAACTAAAACCTGAACCACTACAACCAGCGATACAACCACAACTATAACTGCAGCCACCACATCCAAAACCACCACAACCAACATCACCTCAACCACCACAACCATAACAAGCAACATAACCACAACAACCACATTGATGCTGATACTCTAACACCACCTACACAACCACTTTATCAAGGCTCTATGTATCCGTGTGTCCATGTGTCTCCGTGTGTCTCCACATGTCCCTGTGGGTGGGTGGATAGATGGGTTAGTGGGTGAGTTGGTGAGTGGGCAAGTGAGTGGGTGGGTGTGTGGGCGATAGAATCGAACCTGCACCTCTGCAGTGCAAGTCCAGTGAGCTAACGACCCGCATGTGGTGGGGTAAAGTGGGGGTACGCCCACCTTGCTCCAAAACGTGGAGATCAGCGTGGAAGAGTAGACCAAATACCCTAATTAGCGGTGTCTAGTGGAGGCCTCCTCAGCCAGCACGCGATTCGCCTCCTTCACAATAAACCCTTCCTTGCAAAGATGAAAAAGTATATTTGACTGATCCCATCAGCCTCTCATCAGCAGCAATGGCTCAACTCGAGCGCCACGCTGGGCCGCTTTCCACCTTCAGTGCCTCAGCAGCAGAGCCGGGCTCTGCTTGAACCGATGCCGTGAGCCCAGCAGCTGTTTAGAAGCCTACGGCTGTGGGCCGCCTTTGTCTCTCCTCCACCACTGCTGAGGTGTCCACACCATGCGAGGTTCTCACCTTCAGGCTGAGTCGACCCAGAGGAGGCCCAGGCAGCGAACCGCTTCAGAAGTTGGCGCCACGTTCACCGGCGGAAGCGGAAGTAGAGAGCAGCAGAAGCATCGCGTGTGGGGAGCAGCTGAGGAGTGGATCAGAACTGTGTATTAGTGGTGGTGTGGTTGTTAGTGGTGGGGTTGTTATTAGTGGTGGGGTTGTTATTGTTGGTGGGGTTGTTATTGGTGGTGGGGTTGTTATTGGTGGTGGCGTTGTTAGTGGTGGGGTTGTTGTTAGTAGTGCTCTGTTAAGGCTAAATACGCGGGAGCTTTGTCTTTGGCGGTGTGAGTGGGGGAGGGGGCGTAGAGGGGGGGGAAGGTGCTGGGGGGGAGGGGCTCACAGGATATTGCGTCACTGAGGGCGTGATCACCGAGCCCCGCCCCCACTTGCTTCTGCCGATCTTTTTTCTCACATGTGGCGGTAGAGAAGCACCGAGACGACAGAAGCAGCGACTCTCTGGAGGAAGTGAGGAACTGTAGGTGAGTGGTGATGTGAGTGGTGAGGACGTGTGTGTCTGTGTAGTGTACTGGCAGGAGGAGTGGTGGCGTTAGTGGTGTTACTGATAGTGGTGGTGGTGTGTTGTGAGTGAGTCGTGACGATGTGAGTTCATGTCAGAATCAGAATATTTATACTGGAGTCAGATGAGCTATACAGCTCTTTCTCACAGATGTCCAGTGTTGTGGGTGAGTGGTAAAGATGTAACCTCGCGTTGATGTGAGTTTCTTATTAATGATGTGGGTCCGTGTTAATGATGTGGGTTTGTGATTTAAAGCTTTCGTGACTGCAGTAATTCATATTCTTAGTTCTTTCGGTAAAGTCACGTTGAAGGGAAACAATAAAATAATAAAATATATATATAAAACAATAAAATTCTCACGACGTTTCGACCATAACACAAACGGTCGTCATCAGGTATGTCTGTTTGCATAAATTTATTTATTTTTAAACGGTGTATTTATTTATTTATAAAAAACGTTAGCACCACGCGCAGCGATTTAGCAGTTTATTTAGAAGGACGAGTCCATCTATGTTCTGAAAAGAGGAGGGGGGAGACGAAAAAATTATTGTATGCCGTCTGAAAGCCACTGTAAGCGTGAACAATCAATTAAGACCTGAAATGGTTTATCAAATCTTTCCAATGATTGCTAAGCCAGAATCCATCTTCTCGGTTGAAATTGTCTCTGTGCTTGTATATGTGGATAGCCTCATGAACGAATTTCTCATGGTAGCCAGATGGCTTACAAAGAACCTCTGTCTTGGAAAAGTCAATGTCATGTGAGCCTACTGAATTATAACAATGATCTGCCACGGCCGAGGTGTTGGTCCTACCGTGTTTAAGGTCTGCTTTGTGTTCACGAATGCGGTCCGAGACATGGCGTTTGGTTTCTCCAATGTAACTACTACCACAGAGGCAACTTAGTTTGTAGATACCAGGGTATTGTATGTCCGAAATCACATCTTTTACAGACGGAACCAGATCACGGATTTTATGTAATGTGTTGAAACGGACCTGGATCTTGTGTTTATTCAAGATTTTGGAGATCTTTTTTGTGATCCCCGCAATGTAGGGTAAAGTGATGGTTTTGAAAGGCTCCTCAAGAGGGTCCTTCTTCATGGTTTGAGTGATAGCTTTGCGGATTGTATAGTCGGAGTAACCATTAGCCTTAAGAGCTTGGTGTACGTGCTTGAGTTCACTGCCTATGTGTTCCTGGTCGGATATGCATTGGGCTCTATGATACAGAGTCTTGATGAGAGAATTCTTCTGTGATGGATGGTGGTGGGAATCCGGTTTCAGATAAGCATCCGTATGGGTAGCTTTCCTGTAGACAGAGTGGCTCATTGAACCATCAGGTCTCTTTTTAATTAGGACATCCAAAAAAGGTAGCTTGCCATCTTTTTCGACTTCCATGGTAAATCTGATGGCTGGGTGTATGGAATTGATGTGGTCGAAGAATTGGTCTAGAGCAGGCCGGCCATGTTGTCAGATAACAAAAGTGTCATCCACGTACCTCTTCCATAAGGTTGGGCGCAGAGTGGCAGTCTGGATGGCATCAGTCTCAAATTTCTCAATGAAAATGTTAGCTATAACCGGAGATAGGGGGGAGCCCATTGGGATCCCCTCAGTTTGTTTGTAGAAAGTTCCATTCCAAGTGAAGGGCTATCCACATATACAAGCACAGAGACAATTTCAACCGAGAAGATGGATTCTGGCTTAGCATTGGAAAGATTTGATAAACCATATCAGGTGTTGTGAGTGAGTCGTGATGATGTGAGTTCATGTCAGAATCAGAATATTTATACTGGAGTCAGATGAGCTATACAGCTCTTTCTCACAGATGTCCAGTGTTGTGGGTGAGTGGTAAAGATGTAACCTCGTCTTGATGTGAGTTTCTTATTAATGATGTGGGTCCGTGTTAATGATGTGGGTTTGTGATTTAAAGCTTTCGTGACTGCAGTAATTCATATTCTTAGTTCTTTCGGTAAAGTCACGTTGAAGGGAAACAATAAAATATATATAAAACAATAAAAATTCTCACGACGTTTCGACCATAACACAAACGGTCGTCATCAGGTGTGTCGGTTTGTATAAATTTATTTATTTTTAAACGGTGTATTTATTTATTAAAAACGTTAGCACCACGCGCAGCAATTTGGCAGTTTATTTAGAAGGACGAGTCCGATTTAAAGCTTTCGTGACTGCAATGATTCATCTTCTTTGGTTCTTTCGTTAAAGTCACGTAGAATGAGAATAAAATAGTAAATTTATAAAATAAAATAACACAATAATATTCTCACGACGTTTCGGCCACAACACAAGTGGCCTTCATCAGGTGAAGGGACGAGACTGTCTGGTAGGACAGCACTGGAGTGAAAAAGCCACGTTCAGATCACGACCTTTAAGCTGTGTGAGAGGAAACAAAGCGCCTTGACAAAGGAATTAGCATATAATTTAGCATTGAAATGGCTGAGTGATTAGCTTGTGACTAGTCACAGAAATGGCTTTGTTAAAAGTTAAAGCATACACATCCGCAGAGGCACCCCTTGACAAAGGAATTAGCATAGAATTTAGCATTGAAATAGCTAAGTTAAAGCATACACATCCGCAGAGGCACCCCTTGACAAAGGAATTAGCATAGAATTTAGCATTGAAATAGCTGAGTGATTAGCTTGTAACTGGTCACAGAAATAGCTATGTTAAAGTCAGAGCATACACATTCACCGAGGCACTTAGTACAAATCAAACAGGATAATTTATCCTTGAAATAACTAGGCGAATTTAGCATTGAAATAACTGAGTGATTAGCTAGTGACTGGTCACAGAAATGGCTATGTTGAAGTCAAGGCCTACACATCTGAGCTATTCACAGTACTATATAGTGAACCAATAAAAAACTAAAATATAAATTACCTTAATGTTATCAATAAACTCTATATTCTCCAATCAGATAAGCTACCAACAATAAGTCGTTATATTTCACAATGCTATATGGCGAAAAAATGGGTGGATTCTTACCCTCAACTTTAGCAACACGGATAGCTATGGGCCACATTCAGACAGACGAGTTCATCCATGGTCGGAACAGAGGAGGGGGAGAGAGACAGCTGCGAGGCGCTATTATACTCCATGTTGTAAACCATACCATTTACCGTGGTGTGAGAGGTATTAAGAGTCAATGCTGGCGAAAGAGCTGCGGTCTGAAGGTCATCGTAAAATACAATTAATTAAGAACAGAAATGGTTTAAAACATCTTTCCAATGGTTATTAAGCCAGAATCCATCTTCTCGGTTGAAATTGTCTCTGTGCTTGTATATGTGAATGGCCTCATGAACGAATCTCTCATGGTAGCCGGTTGGTTTGCAAAGAACCTCCGTCTTGGAGAATTCAATGTCATGTGAGCCCAATGAATTATAACAGTGATCTGCCACGGCAGAGGAGTTCGTTCTACCGTGTTTCAAGTCTGCTTTATGTTCGCGGATGCGGTCCGAGATATGTCGTTTGGTTTCTCCAATGTAGCTACTACCACAGAGGCACTTTAGTTTGTAAACGCCCAGGTACTGTATGTCTGGAACAGCATCTTTTACAGATGGAACCAGATCACGGATTTTATGTACTGTGTTGAATCGGACCTGGATCTTGTGTTTATTCAGGATTTTGGAGATCTTTTTAGTGACCCCTGCAATGTAGGGTAAGGTGATGGTTTTGAGTGGCTCCACAAGAGGATCCTTCTTCATGACTGGAGTGATGGCTTTGCGGATTGTGTAGTCGGAGTAACCATTAGCCCTGAGAGCCTGGTGTACGTGCTTGAGTTCACTGGTAATGTGTTCCTGGTCGGAAATGCATTGGGCTCTATGGTATAGAGTCTTGATGAGGGAGTTCTTCTGGGATGGATGGTGGTGGGAATCCGGTTTCAAGTAAGCATCTGTATGGGTAGCTTTCCTGTAGACAGAGTGGCTCATTGAACCATCATGTCTCCTTTTAATTAAGACATCCAAAAAGGGTAGTTTGCCATCTTTTTCGACCTCCATGGTAAATCTGATGGCTGGGTGTATGGAATTGATGTGGTCGCGGAATTCGTCTAGAGCAGGCTGGCCATGTGGCCAGATGACAAAGGTGTCATCAACGTACCTCTTCCATAAGGTCGGGCATAGAGTGGCAGTCTGGATGGGGTCAGTTTCAAATTTTTCCATGAATACGTTGGCTACAACCGGAGATAGGGGGGAGCCCATTGGGGTGCCCTCAGTTTGCTTGTAGAAAGTTCCATTCCAGGTGAAGTATGTGTTGGTTGAGCAATGTCTCACCAAGGGGGGTACACCAGTATGCAGTCCTTGATGAACCAGGTCTTCAATGATAGCGATGGTGTCAGGTACCGGGACTTTGGTGAACAAGGACACCACATCAAAACTGACAAGCAGGTCGTCTGGGGACAGGGAAATGCCTTTGATTGTCGATACCAGGTGAGTAGAATCTAATACCGCAGAGGTGTTTTTTCCAGTGAAAGGTCGCAGTATATCAGCAAGAAAACGTGCCAGTTTGTAGGTGGGGGAGATGATAGTAGAGACGATGGGACGAAGGGGTGTATCTTCTTTGTGTATCTTTGGAAGGCCATATAATCTTGGTGGTCAGGCAGCAGAGGGTTTCAACGAGAACTGTTTGATCTCATCAATTAATGCTGTTGAATCAGAGATCATTTTGTTCGTTTTGGTGACCAGGCTGTTGGTGGGATCTCTTTTTATTTTTGTATAGCTGCCATCGTTGAGTAGTTCTCAATTAAAAAAGAGGGATGATATTGTCGTCCTCTCAGCCGACAAGGGCAATGCCACTGTCATCATGGACAAAACAGAATATAACACATTGCCTTACTCGAGACTTTAGTTGTTATTTTTGCCGTGATCTGCTCCATTAACGGATGTAGAAAGTAAAATAACTTGTAGCGTGTTAAACTTCTTTCAACGTAGCCAACTGTGCTAATCGGAGTGTTGGGAGCAAGGGCAACACTAAAACACAAGCGCATGACTAAACAGTTTAACACGCAGGCTGTGCTATAAACTGTTTAACACGCAGGCTTTCGCGAAAAATATTATCCATAATACACGTTTTTTTTGGTTAGATCACGTAAAATTGTACCAAAAAAACTGTATTATGTGCTATAAACCTGTATTGTGTGCTATAGACAACTACCTTTATGTTCCTGTTCAGGAAATGACGATACAGTACAGAAAATTATGAGCACGCGGTACACCACCAGTGGCTACCGCGTCTACTACCGCGTGTGCAGGCGGTGCAACTGCACTGGCCCACACGAGCGGGGAGCGGCTGCATTGCCACGCCACGTGGAGGAGAGGGGGACATTGGCAGGCTCCATCTTCTTGTTCCTTGCACCAGGCCCAGAGACCCTCACACAGAGACCCAGACCCTCACACAGAGACCCAGAGACTCGCACAAAGACCCAGAAGAGACCCTTACAGATAGCCAGCGACTCGCACACAGAGTCACAAGAGACCGACAGACGCTGGACACGAGAGGCCCAGAGACCAATGCGGCAGCGACTCCGTGAGCAGGGATGGCGCGAGACCGCGCTTTCGGTGACACCACGTGGTGATGACACCACGTGCCGAGTGCGCGCGCCGAGTCACGTGGAGGCGGGCGGCCATCTTACCTGGGGACAGTGCTGTACTGTAACAGCGGGGGAGCGGTGGTGCAGCGGTTAGCGCGGTGCTGTGTGTAAACATCGCCACTAGGGAGAAAAAGGCGGCCGGGCGTGGTGCTGGCTGCCCACCCCCTCGTGTGCCATGCATAGCTGCTCGCTAACAGCACTTGCCCCAAAAGTCTGTTCAGGATATACGGGGGATCTTTGTGTCAGTCTGTGTGTGTGTCTGTGTGAGTGTGTGAGTGAGTGTGTGAGCGGCAATATCTTTTCATCGGTTGCGTAACGCTGTGTGGAAGCTACCTGGTCTGTCACTTCGCATTAAGCTTCGGGTCTTCTCGCCCACGGTCATTCCCTTCCTTCTCTACACTTGCGAAACGTGGACCCCCCTAATAGAGCATCTTCGCAGGTTGGAAACATTTAAGCTGGCCTGCCTACGATCCATCCTGGGTTTAACCAGGCTGGATTGTGTGAGGAGCTCATAAATCCTCAAAAGAGCTGGGCAAGGTCCCATCGGTGAGCTCCTCTGGCAGGCAAGGCTGTGTTGGCTGGGTCATGTAGCCCGCATGCCCAGCCACCGCATGCCGAAACAGCTTTTGTTCGGTCGGATCGAGGGGGCTAAACGGGCGCGGCATGGGCTAGAGAAGAGATGGAGTGATGTGGTACAGGAGGACGTGGAGCTGAGTGGACTTGCCGATGACTGGTACCAGCGCTGTCAAGATCGGCCTCTGTGGAGGAGGCTCGTGAAGAACGCTACTGGGCAGTTGGAGGCAGTCGCCCTCCAACAACGGAGGGCGGAGGAGTGACGCTCACAACAACGAGCGGAGCGCCGGGTGACTAAGGCACAGCAGGTTGGCACAGTAGGGGGCACAGGTGGTGCATCAGCCAGTCATCTCAGTCGACCCGTGGCACCTGGGTCTGCCCCGTGACCTCCTGCCAGCGGGCGTTCGACACTTCACGTGGCCTCAAGGTGCACATGGCCTGGCACAAGCGTCGTGGTGACGTCGCCGCCCTACTTAGTGGCGAATGGTGGTTGTTGTTGAGTGAGTCTGTGAGTGAGTCTGTGTGTGTGAGTGTGTAAGTCTATGTGTGTGTGCGTGTGTGTGTGCGTGCACGTGTGCGTGCACATGTGGATCGCCACACAAATTTGGTGAAACTCCTACCCGTGGTCGCTGAGGTCGCCATCTCCTGGCCTAGCCAGGGTCTGGGCAGCGCAGCAAGTGGAGACATTTCCAGCTCTCGGAGATTGAATGTTTCCCCCTCACACGCGTTGGTTCTCTCCCCTCACATGTATACTCGCTCTTGAATGGAGCTGGGCAAACATATGTCATGCAGTGGGGCCCATTGCCTGAAACATCGCCCATGATATATTTTCCTCTTAAGGCAGCCGTTGTATTAACGAATGAGTTCAGTGATTTGTGTTATTTGTGCACCACTGCCAACGCGGTATCGACAAATAATCCCAATGTAGGACCACAGAGCTTGGGGATATTGTTGGTCGCGCCGGTTTCTGGCTGGCTGCAACACCAATGCACAAAATACAGCACTAACATAGAATATGTATGTATGTTGAACTTCTATCGCACCGTACGTAGCCAACCGCGCTAATCGAAGGTGCTGGGGAAGGACAACAAACTAAGCACAAAAAGCGGTTCTAAGAAAATGAGTTGTCAAAGACATTTAAAAGTGCAGAGCTCCAATGGCTTCCAAATATCGGAAGGAAGAGCGGTCCAGATGGCCGCAGAAGCGCATCTAAAAGCGGCGCGATGCGGTGACCGCACCCCAGAGCCCCCCCCAACGCCCCTTGGACCCCCTCCGCGAAGACAGCGCAGAGTGCCGCTGCTCCCTTGTGACCAGGTCGCGTCTGAAAAAGAGCTACATGGACCAGTGGGCCTTACTTGGTAAATAAAAATAGTTTAGTTCGGGCCACCTCCCGCAACACGACGCTTGTGAGCATGGGGACACCGCGTGCTCCCCTCCAGATCGCATCTCCAGCTCACATCAGCTTATACCTCGACCTTACACCTTGAGCTCACGCCTTAAGCTCGAACTTTCAGTTCACACCTCTGCCTCACCACCTTCTGTTGAGCTCCACCAAGCATGCTCGTCTCAGGTTATTTCATCACGAATACAGTAGCCGCATTGTACAAAGACTCCACCGCCACTCAGGGACATCACCATTCACGGACATCTCCGCCACTCACAGCAGGGGCAACGGACACCACTGGTGACATTTCACATATGTGATTGAGATG
Source organism: Petromyzon marinus (assembly GCF_048934315.1). NCBI lineage: Eukaryota > Metazoa > Chordata > Hyperoartia > Petromyzontiformes > Petromyzontidae > Petromyzon > Petromyzon marinus. The sequence goes on from NW_027423184.1 coordinate 105,792, forward strand.
CTCAGCAGTGGTTTCAGGTGCATTTTGATGACTCCATGAGAACCGTTCTTGATCTGCTGAAGTAGGAGCAATAATCCTCGTGCCACTTTTTTAGTTCGTCCCAGAGCACCCTACACCGACTGGGTCGTGGCAGTGACAGCAGCAGCAGCAGTGACATCGTGGCGCGTCACTGACACGGCTAAACACACATGAGCGGAGACGCAGTGGCGGCAGCAGGCAAAGCACATCCCTCACATGAACACTAAATCAAGCTACACTCTAGCCCACAGATGTGTCAGTCAAAGACAAAGATCCTCCGTAAAGACTTAAGACTGTTGTGGCAAGCGCTGTTAGCGAGCGCCTTATGAAGGCTGACATGGCATGTGAGGTAGCCTAAGCTAAATGAGCACCAGGCACTAATTTGAGACTGAGTCGACCTAGGGGAGGCCTAGTAACGATTTAGATAATCATCACTGGTGTTGGCCATGAGTGGAAATTGAACTCGGGTCGCCGGGTTCGTAGCGCAGCACGCTAACCTTTACACTTCTGCTCACCACAGATCTGTCAGTCACAAGCATACACATTGGAAGCAATCAACATCGGGCATATAAATGGTTCTGTTTAGACAACTTCACCAGTCCATCCAACTGCTGGTGGTAAAGGTAGGTTCACACCTTCTGTTAGCCGAAAATATCACTCGTGTCCTTGAGCATGTGATTGAGTCACCAAGGTGAATGTAGGCAAGGCGAGGCAATCATCTAGAAATGACTGACAAAGGATCTACATTAACCAGCTTTTCGAACAATATTATGACTTCACTTAATACAAAACAATATTCTTAGTAACTATTATTCTTAAAAAATAACAATAACTTATTTTAATGGATGACGCGTAAACAAAGGAGGGAACATGGAAAGGGTGCAGCGATGTTGGAATGTTATTTATTTTGTATTATTTCTTATTTGGGGTGGTGGTGGTGTTGGTAGAGGTAAAGGTGTTTATAGAGTTGGCAATTGTAGGATAGGTAGCGTTGATAGGGCTGTTGTTGGAAAGAGTGATGGTGTCGGTTGGGGTGGTCGTGTTGGTAGGAGTCATTGTGTTGGTAGGATTGGTGTTGGTAGGGTTGGTGTTGGTAGGGGGAGTGGTGTTGGTAGGAATAATGGTGTTGGTATGGTTGGTGTTGGTAGGGTTGGCGTTGGTAGGGTTGGTTTTGGTAGGAGTGGTGGTGTTCGTCGGAGTAGTTGCGTTTGGTAAGGGTAGCGGTGTTGGGAGGGGTGGTGGTGTTGGTAGGTGTGCGGATTCTAAAGGTGGTGGAGTTGGTAGGAGTGGTGGAGCAGGCATTGATCCGGGCCATGAAGAGTGGTCTCTTTGCCCTCATGATCACGAGGCGGGACTCACGCTCAGCTGGGGTGATGATGTGGGAAGGAGTGGTGGTGAGGGTAGAGGAAGTGATGGTGGTCAGGGTTGGGTTAGTAGAGGAGGTAGTGTTAGTAGGTGTGTGGTTGGTAGAGGTGGTGGAGTTGGTAGGAGTGGTGGAGCAGGCATTCATCCAGCCATGAAGAGTGATCTCTTTTCCCTCATGATCATGAGGCTGGACACATGCTCAGCTGGGGTGATGTGGGTAGGGGTGGTAGTGAGGGTAGAGGAGGTAATGTTGGTAAACGTGGGATTGGTCAAAGTGGCGGAGTTGGTAGGAGCGGTGGAGTTGGTGATTGAGCTGGTAGGGGTAATTGAGCTTATTTTAGTGCGGCGGGCATTGATGCGGGCCATTATCATGAGGTGACACCACTCACACTCAGCTGGGATGATGGTGTTGGTCCGGGTGGTAGTGAAGGTGGAGAAAATGCTGTTGGTAGGGTTTGTAGGGGTGGAAGGGGTGGTGGTGTTAGTCAGGATAGTATTGGTAGAGGTGTTGGTATTTAAAAGTGTGATGGTGTTAGTCGAGATAGCGGTGTTTTTCGGGGTGGGGTTTGTCATGGTGGTGTTGGTAGGAATGGTGGTGTTGGTAGGAGTGGTGGTGTTGGTAGGAGTGGTGCTGTTGGTGGGTGCGCTGGTAAGTGTTGGTGAGCTATTCATCATGGAGCAGCCATCCAGTTGAGTCTTTAGGGATCTATGGGTCCTCTTGATTTTCATGGGGTGGCACTTGCTCCGAGCCAATTTCCACATGGATCCTCTCATGTAGCGGCTTCGGTAAACTCGTCTGCGCTGCGATGACTTCTGTTTAAAACCGGAAACAAAATCATTATGAGAGGCAAGAGATTGCAGTCTCCTTCTTCCCCTGTTGGTCACTCCACTCAAATATGTTTTTTTCACTTGCCATCTGCCACACCACCACCATTGATTGAGCACGAGTGTTGTACCTGCCTTTCAGTGGCAAATATCGGACAACTATTTGTAATCCACCAACATGAACAATGTGTGCTTGTAATAAATGTGTGCGACTTTGTCGAGGATGTGAGTGTGATTTTTTATTGTTTGTTGTTGTAACGTTCTAACCTGCCTCTCCTGTACATCTGTGAAAAATAGCTTAATAGCTCATCGGATTCTTCCAGTATAAATATTCTGATTCTGATTTGTGTCATCTATGCATGTGAGATTATGACATTTGCCTGAGTGATCTATATCCATGATGCCTCTCTGGGTGTGGTGTCTCTGTTGTGGTGTCCTGCTGATGTTCTATGTTACAGTGACGCCAGCATACTCTCTCTCTCTTATTAGTGGATTCTTCAGCCAGACTCTTAGGCTGGTAATGGTGATCCCCGCGCTCTCCACGTCGTAAGTGATGGCCACCGGCCCACTGTGCAGCATCTTTATCAAGGTCGTCCACCTTGAGGGAGACGGGTATTCTCCATCTTGGGGAACCGTCATCTGTGGTGCCGCCGCAGCGGAGCCGCTCCAGCGGAGCCGTGCCCACCGCCGCGACGCCGTCACCGATGCCTCGGATTTCCCGCCACTCTCCCGGGGCTGGTGCCTTCTCAGACGTCCGCGTTTTGCCCACTGCACAGTCGTGAGGCCGCCGCAGCAGAGCCGCTCTGCCGAGGCCGTGCCCACCGCCGTGAAGCTGCCACCGGGGGATGCCGACGCCAACGCAGTGCACCCTCGCCACCCCCCCTCCCCCCGCACGAACGCACACACGCCCCACGTAGAGCCAGGAGGGGAGGTCACCCGGCCGATAGGTTTTTTTTCCAGAAGTCCCTAATGGGATCGATCTTCATGGTTTCCTGCGGCCGGGAAATTGGGCGATCTTCCCCCTGTAGCTGACATGCACTGCGGCGCCGGGACCTAATATTAAAGTTGCATGGTCACGGCAAGGGCCATCGAGCCACCGCGAGTGGAACCACACACACACAAGCACGGGTCAGTGGACTGGTAGCGGGAGAACAGAGAGCGGATGTCGGAGAGATCACTGCGGCGACATCACCCGAGTTGGGATCCGGGTATCGAAGGGTGGGAAAATCCGAGCCCCTGATTGGACGGGAGGCCAAGGGAGCGAAACGGCGAAATTCCTTTGTTGTAGGTGGGATAAAGGGAGGGGGATTCAGGTAGCAAGGCAGTTCTTCAAGATCATCGCGGTCCACGCAGGAGGGGAGTTAGCCGTTCGAGACGTCCGCGTGATGCACTTCAGCGCAGCCAGGCTCAACCCTCTACTGATCGCTTTTCTACAGCTTCCAGCGCAGCAGAGTGGAAGTACACGTGAGTAAGAGAGAGAGGTAAGTTTGGGCTATTTGATCGAGGGTAGAAAGCAGAGCGATAGGCAGAGGAAATACAGTCTAGGATCTCAAGGGGAATAGGCTGACATCCACTGACCCACACAATTACGCGTAGCTTAACGGGTTGCTTGCGGTAAATAAAATAACTGGTAGGGGAATAAACTGTTTCGTGTGCTCCTTTGGAGGGTGAAGAGGAGGGTGGAGAGTGTTTTGTGTTCGCGCGCACACGCGGCTGTTTGCGGCGAATAAAGGAGTAGAGCGTGCTTGGTGTCCGTACCTGTACGATCGTTTACAGTATTGTTCAGCACGCGCGTGCCTACACGACTATTTTTGGTGGTGCCCAGCGCTCGCGTACCTGCGCAATCGCCTACAGTAGCGGTTTGCACTCACGTGCGTGCGCGGTTTACAACGAGGTTGAGCTTTCATTTGTGACCAGGTTCCATCTGAAAAATAAGTTAGTACCTCAGTGGGCTTTGACTGGTATGATGGGGGTGTTCTTGATTTGAAGCTTTCGTGACTGCAGGAATCCATACTCTTTGGTTCTTTCGGCAAAGTCACGTAGGTATAAAATCAAATAAATCAGTCTGCCTCAGCAGCAGACCATGCTTTCCCCACCCGATGATGGACGCTTGTGTTGCACCCGAAACATCGTGATTTACTTTATTTTATACCTACGTGACTTTACCGAAAGAACCAAAGAGTATGATGGGGCTGGTTTAGTTTTATTTGTTTGTGTTTGGGTGATTTGTTAACCTTTCTTGTACTTTGCACTATTACATGTTTTTGTAGTATTTGTTGTTGTAACGTTCTTACCAGCCCCTACCGGACATCTGTGAAAAAGAGCTTTATAGCTCATCGGATTCCTCAACCATTAAAAAATATTATTGTTCTGACTCTACTGGCTAGGGGACATTGTTCTGTCCGCACCAGCGCAACTCACCAACGCCGCACAAGGACAGCTGAGTCCAGCACATGTCCCAAATGCCACGCTGCCAGTAACAAAAAACACCCTTAAAGTTGCAGTGGATAATTTTTAAGTATACTTAATTGAGCAAGGTGTTTGCTTGTTCCAAATGACATATGCGACTTTGTCTAGGATGTGTGCGTGGATGTGATATATACTTGTGTGTGTGGTGTATGCGAGTGAGATTCTTATATCTGCACGAGTGATCTGTACGCGTGATGCATCTCTGCGTGTGGTGTCTCTGCATGTGGTGTATGTCACGGTGCCACGCTGATGGCCTGTGTGAGCGTGAAGTCGGCACTCACCACTGCATTCTTCAGCCGCCACTCCGAGGCTGAGGAGGGTGATCCCCGCGCTCGCCACCTCGTAGGCGATGGCCACCGGCCCGCTGTGCAGCATCTCCATGAAGGTCGTCCACCCTGAAGGAGCTGGGTCGTCGTCTTCTCCTCCTCCTTGGGGAACCTCCATGCCATGGCTGGGAGAGGAAGCGACTCGAGGCACCCTCTCGGCTTCGTGACCTGTGAGGCGGTTGCTGATGTGGACGGCCACGGTCGCTTTGGTGAGAGGTAGAGGCTGTCCGGCCTGTGGCAGTTGGACCTCCCAGGCTCCCCTCAGCTTAACCAGCCAGTTAGGGGAGAAATTCTTCTCCTCCGTGGGCACAGACGCGAGGAACGCGGAGCTCGCCACGAGCAGCGTCACGAGGGTGCGTGAAGTACTGCGCAGCCCGTGAGCCTCCATGGTGACTGCTACGAGAGAGGCTCCAGGAGGCTTCGTGCAGAGAGGCGCTCCTCAGCAGGCAGCTTGCAGCGTGGCTCTAGCGGCACACTGGGTGGAAGCGGGTGTGACGTCACGGCCCGAGGGCGGATGTGTGTTGTGTCTCATCTGTGTGTGTCTGTATGTCTGTGTGTGTGTCTGAGTGTTTGTGTGTATGTCTGTGTATCTGTGTGTGTATCTGTGTGTTTGTGTGTGTCTGTGTGTGTGTGCGGTAGTGTAGTGATTAGCGCGCTGTGCTATGAACCTAGCGACCCGGGGTTCGATTCCTGCTCACGGCCACCAACACTGGTGTCGTGTGCCGTGCCGGTCTTCGTAGGTGCTGCTCGTTATGGCTACAAGGGGAGGCCCAGGAGTGGTTGAGGTAATCGTCAGCAGTGTTGGTGGCCGTGAGCGGGAGTCGAACTTGGAGGGCAGCGTGGCATTCACTGCAACAACACCGCCCGCGCTCCGACTGGTACACGGTCCGAACAGTGCAGAGTGCACATAATTCGCGGCGTCTCTCGCACGGTCCGGGTCTCTGTGTGGAGAGCGGGAGACGAAGGCGAGGATCACACAGGGTAGAGGGTGCACGTCGGCACTGCTTCCCACGTCACAACACGAGTCACGTCACATCACAGACTCATCCTCACCGTGAACCAACATCATCAACACAAACCCACATCTTCTTAGTTCTTTCGGTAAAGTCACGTTGAAGGGAAACAATGAAATAATAAAATATATATAAAACAATAACAATTTTCACGACGTTTCGACCATAACACAAACGGTCGTCATCAGGTGTGTCGGTTTGCATGAATTTATTTATTTTCAAATGGTGTATTTATTTATTTATAAAAAAAAACGTTAGCGCCACGTGCAGCGATTTGGCAGTTTATTTAGAAGAACTAGTCCATCTATGTTCTGAAAAGAGGAGGGGGGAGACGACAAATTTTAATGTATGCTGTCTGAAAGCCACTTTAAGCGTGAACAATCAATTAAGACCTGAAATGGTTTATCAAATCTTTCCAATGCTAAGCCAGAATCCATCTTCTCGGTTGAAATTGTCCCTGTGCTTGTATATGTGGATAGCCCTTCACTTGGAATGGAACTTTCTACAAACAAACTGAGGGCACCCCAATGGGCTCCCCCCTATCTCCGGTTATAGCTAACATTTTCATGGAGAAATTTGAGACTGACGCCATCCAGACTGCCACTGCGCCCAACCTTATGGAAGAGGTACGCGGATGACACTTTTGTCATCTGACCACATGGCCGGCCTGCTCTAGACCAATTCTTCGACCACATCAATTCCATACACCCAGCCATCAGATTTACCATGGAAGTCGAAAAAGATGGCAAGCTACCTTTTTTGGATGTCCTAATTAAAAAGAGAGCTGATGGTTCAATGAGCCACTCTGTCTACAGGAAAGCTACCCATACGAATGCTTATCTGAAACCGGATTCCCATCACCATCCATCACAGAAGAATTCTCTCATCAAGACTCTGTATCATAGAGCCCAATGCATATCCGACCAGGAACACATAGGCAGTGAACTCAAGCACGTACACCAAGCTCTTAAGGCTAATGGTTACTCCGACTATACAATCTGCAAAGCTATCACTCAAACCATGAAGAAGTACCCTCTTGAGGAGCCTTTCAAAACCATCACTTTACCCTACATTGCGGGGATCACAAAAAAGATCTCCAAAATCTTGAATAAACACAAGATCCAGGTCCGTTTCAACACATTACATAAAATCCGTGATCTGGTTCCGTCTGTAAAAGATATGATTCCGGGCATACAATACCCTGATATCTACAAACTAAGTTGCCTCTGTGGTAGTAGTTACATTGGAGAAACCAAACGCCATGTCTCGGACCGCATTCGTGAACACAAAGGAGACCTTAAACACGGTAGGACCAACACCTCGGCCGTGGCAGATTATTGTTATAATTCAGTAGGCTCACATGACATTGACTTTTCCAAGACAGAGGTTCTTTGTAAGCCATCTGGCTACCATGAGAAATTCGTTCATGAGGCTATCCACATATACAAGCACAGAGACAATTTCAACCGAGAAGATGGATTCTGGCTTAGCAATCATTGGAAAGATTTGATAAACCATTTCAGGTTTTAATTGATTGTTCACGCTTACAGTGGCTTTCAGACGGCATACAATGATTGTTTCGTCTCCCCCCTCCTCTTTTCAGAACATAGATGGACTCGTACTTTTAAATAAACTGCTAAATCGCTGCGCGTGGTGCTAACGTTTTTTATAAATAAATAAATACACCGTTTAAAAATAAATACATTTATGCAAACAGACACACCTGATGACGACCGTTTGTGTTATGGTCGAAACGTCGTGAGAATTTTATTGTTTTATATATATTTTATTATTTTATTGTTTCCCTTCAACGTGACTTTACCGAAAGAACTAAGAATATGAATTACTGCAGTCACGAAAGCTTTAAATCACAAACCCACATCATTAACACGGACCCACATCATTAAAAAGAAACTCACATCAACGCGAGGTTACATCTTTACCACTCACCCACAACACTGGACATCTGTGAGAAAGAGCTGTATAGCTCATCTGACTCCAGTATAAATATTCTGATTCTGACATGAACTCACATCGTCACGACTCACTCACAACACACCACCATCACTATCAGTAACACCACTAACGCCACCACTCCTCCTGCCAGTACACTACACAGACACACACGTCCTCACCACTCACATCACCACTCACCTACAGTTCCTCACTTCCTCCAGAGAGTCGCTGCTTCTGTCGTCTCGGTGCTTCTCTACCGCCACATGTGAGAAAAAAGATCGACAGAAGCAAGTGGGGGCGGGGCTCGGTGATCACGCCCTCAGTGACGCAATATCCTGTGAGCCCCTCCCCCCCAGCACCTTCCCCCCCCCTCTACGCCCCCTCCCCCACTCACACCGCCAAAGACAAAGCTCCCGCGTATTTAGCCTTAACAGAGCACTCCTAACAACAACCCCACCACTAACAACGCCACCACCAATAACAACCCCACCACCAATAACAACCCCACCACCAATAACAACCCCACTACCACTAACAACCCCACCACCACGAACACCACCACCACTACTACCACACCACCACTAATACACAGTTCTGATCCACACCTCAGCTGCTCCCACACACGCGATGCTTCTGCTGCTCTCTCTACTTCCGCTTCCGCCGGTGAACGTGGCGCCAACTTCTGAAGCGGTTCGCTGCCTGGGCCTCCTCTGGGTCGACTCAGCCTGAAGGTGAGAACCTCGCATGGTGTGGACACCTCAGCAGTGGTGGAGGAGAGACAAAGGCGGCCCACAGCCGTAGGCTTCTAAACAGCTGCTGGGCTCACGGCATCGGTTCAAGCAGAGCCCGGCTCTGCTGCTGAGGCACTGAAGGTTGAAAGCGGTCCAGAGTGGCGCTCGAGTTGAGCCATTGCTGCTGATGAGAGGCTGATGGGATCAGTCAAATATACTTTTTTATCTTTGCAAGGAAGGGTTTATTGTGAAGGAGGCGAATCGCGTGCTGGCGGAGGAGGCCTCCACTAGACGCCGCTAATTAGGGTATTTGGTCTACTCTTCCACGCTGATCTCCACGTTTTGGAGCAAGGTGGGCGTACCCACACTTTACCCCACCACATGCGGGTCGTTAGCTCACTGGACTTGCACTGCAGAGGTGCAGGTTCGATTCCATCGCCCACACACCCACCCACTCACTTGCCCACTCACCAACTCACCCACTAACCCATCTATTCACCCACCCACAGGGACATGTGGAGACACGGAGACACATGGACACACGGATACATAGAGCCTTGATAAAGTGGTTGTGTAGGTGGTGTTAGAGTATCAGCATCAATGTGGTTGTTGTGGTTATGTTGCTTGTTATGGTTGTGGTGGTTGAGGTGATGTTGGTTGTGGTGGTTTTGAATGTGGTGGCAGTGGTTATAGTTGTGGTTGTATCGCTGGTTGTAGTGGTGGTTCAGGTTTTAGTTGTGGTGTAGGTGGTTATGTTGGTTGTTATGGTGCTTTTGGTTGTGGTAATAATTGCGGTTGTGGGGGGTATATTTTTTGTGGCTATAGGTGTGTACGTGGAGGTTGGGGTTTTCATGGTTATAGTTACAGTTGTGGTTATGTTATTGTTGTTGTTATACTTGGGGTTGTGGTTATAATTGTGATTGTGGTACAAGTTGTGATGGTTATGTTATGTTTTTGTGGTTATAGTTGTGGTGAAGGTGGTTATGTTGGCTTTCATGGTTGTTGTATGTGTAGGGAGCAGTAGAGTAGCGGTTGAACGCCACGCCACGGACCCGAGAAAGTTCGATTCCCGCTCACGGCCAACACCAGTGACGATCATTTGAACCAGTCCAGGGCTTCCCCTACATCGACTCTGCCTGAAATGAGTACCTGTTGTGGTGTGTAATAAACATCGCCACTCGGGAGACAAAGACGGTCGGGTGTAGTGCTGGCCACCCACCTGCTTGTGTTCCACACTGCGGGTCTCCATAGGTACTCGCTAACAGAACTTGCCCCAACAGTCTGTTATAGGCTATAGAATAAATCTTTGTCTTTTGTTGTTGTATGTGTGTTGAACTTCTTTCGCACCATATGTTGCCACCTGTGATAACCGGAAATGCGGTTATAGTTGTAGTGGTTATATCATGGTTGTGGTTTTAGTTGTGTCTGGTTTTAGTGCTTAGAGTTGTGGTTATAGATATGGCTATAATTGTGGTTATTGTTGTGGGTGTGGTTATAATTGTAGTTGGTTTTGGTTATAGTTGTGGTTATAGTGGTTATGGTTGTTGGGTATGGTTGTGGCTGTGGTTACATTTGTGGTTACATTTGTGGTTGAATTTGTAGTTCTAGTTGTGGTTGTTGGTTTGTGGTGGTGAGGCTGGTGCAGGTGGTGGGTTGGAGGCCACGTTCCCTGCCCATGCGGTTCCAACAGCGATGGCTCCCTGTGCTATGTGGGTCACATGAACTTGTCTCCCAGCATGCCTTGAAGTCATCATTATAGGAGCCCTCGCCTCCTCTACGCACTCTCCTCCTATCTCTCCCCTCTCACCTCCACGCACTCTCCTCCTACCTCTCACCTCCTCCGCGTGTCTCCTCCTTTCTTTTTTTCCCAGGGTCTTCCTCCTCTCTCTCCCCGTGTCTCCTTCCTCTATGTCGCCGTGTCTCTCTCCTCTCCCTCCCCGCGTTTCCCTCCTATCTTTCTCCGTGTCTCTTCTCTCTCCCCGCTTTTCCCTCTCCAACCTCCTCCTGTCTCCCTCCTCTCTCTCCCCGTGTCTCCTTTCTCTCCCCGTGTCTCACTCTTCTATCTCCCCCTGTCTCCCTCTTGCTTCCCGTGTCTCACTCACTCAGCCACCCACTCAGCCACTCACTCAACCACTCACGTACTCAAGCTTTCAATCAACAACTCACTCACCCAGCCACTCACTCAGCTGCTTAGTCACTCTGCTACCCACTCACTCAACCACTCACTCATTCAGCCTCTCACTCAGCCACTCACTAACTCAGCCACTCACTCCCTCAACCACTCAATCACTCAGCCACTCTCTCATTCAATCACTCACCTAGCCACCTGCTTATTTGTTTATTTTACCAGGTAAGGCCCATAAGATATATCTCTTTTTCAGACGTAACCTGGCCACATATGATTGCCCAATTAAGTGGCATTTTACGTGTCAATTTATATCAGCAACTATAAATGTGGAGTGACAAACAGGAGCCGGGCAAAAAATCACAACGAAGGGGAGAGTGAGAGAAACATGCGAACTCCAAATATACAACAGGCATCAGGGTCAGGATTGTTGTATATATTGTCTTGAAAAATAATAAAAATGAAATGAAAAATGCAAAAGGTGTAATTTTACAAAATTAGGTAATTATGTCAATTTATGCAATTACGCTAATTAGACTCGGCTTTGTTGTCTAGGGGTATTACCAATCGTGATAGTTGTCAGTGATGTGTGGGTTCTGGGTCTATATTTGTCGTGTCACTGGGGTTTATAATAGGCTGGTAGGGTGGGTTCATAATGGCCAGGTAGGGTGGGGTTATAATGGCCAGTGAGAGTGGGGTTATAATGGCCAGGTAGGGTGGGGTAAAATGGCCTTGTCAGGGGTCCACCTCCTCCACCACCAGTTCCACCTCAACCTCCTCCACCTCCCACCTCCTCGCAGGAACCCAGACTCAACAGGTGCCATGGGTTGCCACGCTACGTGCAGGAGGAGGAGCTCATCACTTGAATGTGACGAGCAGTGAGCTTATCACTTGAATGTGAGATGCAGTGCGCTCATCACTTGAGTGTGACATGCAGTGAGCTCATCACTTGAATGTGACATGCAGGGAGCTCATCACATGAATGAATGGGACATGCAGTGAGCTCATCACTTGAATGTGACACGCAGTGAGCTCAACACTTGAATGTAACATGTAGTGCACTGACCACTTGAATGTGACATGCAGTGCGCTCATCATTTGAATGTGACATGCAGTGAGTTCGCCACTTGAATGTGACATGCAGTGAGCTCACCACTTGAATGTGACTTGCAGTGAGCTCAACACTTGAATGTGACATGTAGTGCACTGACCACTTGAACGTCATGCAGTGCGCTCATCACTTGAATGTGACATGCAGGGAGCTCATCACATGAATGAATGGGACATGCAGTGAGCTCATCACTTGAATGTGACATGCAGTGAGCTCAACACTTGAATGTGACATGCAGTGAGCTCATCACTTGAAAGTGACATGCAATGAGCTCACCACTTGAAAGTGACATGCAGTGCGCTCATCACTTGAATGTGACATGCAGTGAGCTCGCCACTTGAATGTGACATGCAGTGAGCTCGCCACTTTAATGATATGCAGTGTGCTCGTTACGTGAATAAGACATGCAGTGAGCTCGCCACTTGAATGTGATATGCAGTGAGCTCATCACTTGGACGGGACATGCAGTGTACTCATCACTTGAAAGTGACATGAATTGAGCTCATCACTTGAACATGACATGCCATTTTCTACATCACACGACTATACTGACTAAATATGATGGGTATAGTCGTGTGATGTAGAAAAAAGTTTAGTTGGAGGCATATATTTTTTGTGACGTAAAATTGTAATGTATAATGACTTTTTGTTAGTAGTAGGGTAGTTGCAGTTGCTTAGCGTCAATATACTAAATTCCTCCGCTGATATGTAACCTCAGCTTATTGGAGAGTATATTGAGTATATTGATTATATTGATGTAGTTTATATTTTAGTTTTTTATCAGTTTACTACACGGTAGTCATTATATAGTGTAGTGTATACCCAGTTACTTAATGTTAACAGCTCAGATTATTGGAGAGTATATTGAGTACATTGATTATATTGATGTTGTTTATATTTATTTTTTTCACATCGGTTTATTGCATGGTAGTAGGGTATGTATAGTTCTTTAGAAACTCCCTTTTTTATTTTCCACATAATGCACTAGCTTGATACGCGGTGGTTTGGGCTGTTGCAGTTCTTTCTTATTAAAATTGTATCTCCCTTTATTATTGCCAATCCTACATGATACACTAACATAATATGACTTTGAGACCCCCCACCTGCCTACACATTCCACAAGGAGTGAATAATCCCATATCTGCATTTGTCATAAACATGCTAAATTCCTCTGTTATGTAAACTTCTTCATCAAGACGCTCTCCTCCTCCCACCCAATTTAAAATACGCTGCCAAGCTTAGCAGTGTTCGTTAGGACGCTGTCTTTCCGACAGCTCTGTTTCTTCACCTGAGGACGGCTGCTTGCGTTGTGGCCTAAACGTGAGAATTTTATTATATTATGTTTGATGTTTATTATTTTATTATTTCCCTTCTACGTGACTTTACTGAAAGAACCAATAATATGGTGCATACCTACTTTTGGTGGGACCTGCTTTCCCTAGAGCAGTGCATACTGACTGTGGTAATACCTGCTATCACTACAGCATTGCATGCTGACAGGTGGTATCCTGCTATGACTACAGCATTGCATACTAACTGTGGTGGTATCCTGCTATGACTACAGCATTGCATGCTGACTGTGGTGGTATCCTGCTATGACTACAGCATTGCATGTTGAGTGGTGGTATCCTGCTATGACTATAGCATTGTATGCTGACTGTGGTGGTATCCTGCTATGACTACAGCATTGCATACTGACTGCGGTGGTATCCTGCTATGACTTCAGCATTGCATTCTGACTGTGGTTGTATCCTGCTATGACTATAGCAGTGCATGCTGACTATGGTGATATCCTGCTATGACTACAGCATTGCATACTGACTGTGGTGGTATCCTGCTATGATTACAGCATTGCATCCTGACTGTAGTGGTATCCTGCTATGACTACAGCATTGCGATGCTAACTGTGGTGGTATCCTGCTATGACTACAGCATTGCATGCTGACTGTGGTGGTATCCTGCTATTACTACAGCATTGCATGCTGACTGTGGTCGTTTCCTGCTATGACTCAAGCATTGCATGCTGACTGTGGTGGTATCCTGCTATGACTACAGCATTGTATGCTGACTGTGGTGGTATCCTGCTATGACTACAGCATTACATGCTGACTGTGGTGGTATCCTGCTATGACTACAGCATTGCATGCTGACTGTGGTGGTATCCTGCTATGACTATAGCAGTGCATGCTCACTGTGGTGGTATCCTGCTATGACTACAGCATTGCATACTGACTGCAGTGGTATCCTGCTATGACTACAGCATTGCATACTGATGGTGGTGGTATCCTGCTATGACTAGAGCATTGCATACTGACTGCGGGGGTATCCTGCTATGACTACAGCATTGCATACTGACTGCGGTGGTATCCTGCTATGACTAGAGCATTGCATACTGACTGCGGTGGTATCCTGCTATGACTACAGCATTGCATACTGACTGCGGTGGTATCCTGCTATTACTACAGCATTGCATGCTGACTGTGGTCGTTTCCTGCTATGACTCAAGCATTGCATGCTGACTGTGGTGGTATCCTGCTATGACTACAGCATTGTATGCTGACTGTGGTGGTATCCTGCTATGACTACAGCATTACATGCTGACTGTGGTGGTATCCTGCTATGACTACAGCATTGCATGCTGACTGTGGTGGTATCCTGCTATGACTATAGCAGTGCATGCTCACTGTGGTGGTATCCTGCTATGACTACAGCATTGCATACTGACTGCAGTGGTATCCTGCTATGACTACAGCATTGCATACTGATGGTGGTGGTATCCTGCTATGACTAGAGCATTGCATACTGACTGCGGGGGTATCCTGCTATGACTACAGCATTGCATACTGACTGCGGTGGTATCCTGCTATGACTAGAGCATTGCATACTGACTGCGGTGGTATCCTGCTATGACTACAGCATTGCATACTGACTGCGGTGGTATCCTGCTATAACTAGAGCATTGTATGCTGACTGTGGTTGTATCCTGCTATGACTATAGCAGTGCATGCTCACTGTGGTGGTATCTTGCTATGACTACAGCATTTCATGCTGACTGTGGTGGTATCCTGCTATGACTACAGCATTGCATGCTGACTGTGGTGGTATCCTGCTATGACTACAGCATTGCATACTGACTGCAGTGGTATCCTGCTATGACATCAGCATTGCATACTGACTGCGGTGGTATCCTGCTATGACTACAGCATTGCATGCTGACTGTGGTTGTATCCTGCTATGACTACAGCATTGCATGCTGACTGTGGTGGTATCCTGCTATGACTACAGCATTGCATACTGACTGTGGTGGTATCCTGCTATGACTACAGCATTGCATGCTGACTGTGGTGGTATCCTGCTATGACTACAGCATTGCATACTGACTGCAGTGGTATCCTGCTATGACTTCAGCATTTCATACTGACTGCGGTGGTATCCTGCTATGACTAAAGCATTGCATGCTGACTGTGGTTGTATCCTGCTATGACTAGAGCATTGCATGCTGACTGTGGTGGTATCCTGCTATGACTACAGCATTGCATGCTGACTGTGGTGGTATCCTGCTATGACTACAGCATTGCATGCTGACTGTGGTGGTATCCTGCTATGACTACAGCATTGCATACTGACTGCAGTGGTATCCTGCTATGACTTCAGCATTGCATTCTGACTGTGGTTGTATCCTGCTATGACTATAGCAGTGCATGCTGACTATGGTGATATCCTGCTATGACTACAGCATTGCATACTGACTGTGGTGGTATCCTGCTATGATTACAGCATTGCATCCTGACTGTGGTGGTATCCTGATATGACTACAGCATTGCGATGCTAACTGTGGTGGTATCCTGCTATGACTACAGCATTGCATGCTGACTGTGGTGGTATCCTGCTATTACTACAGCATTGCATGCTGACTGTGGTCGTTTCCTGCTGATGTAGCCCAAGGGTCATAAAGAAGTGGGCGGGGCTAGTGATGTTAAAGTGAGAAATTTGCATGTTATTGTAAGATCGGAGGGCGACTTCCACGCCAAGGGTGCAGAGGTGGCTATTGTAATGTGAGAGATTAGCATGTCAATGTAAGATCGCAGAGCCGCCGCCACGACGAGGACGCGAGCGACGGTGTCTGTGTTAGTGTGAGACATTTAACCTGTTAAAGTAAAATCAGAGAGTCGAAAATAACAACTAACATCGGAAGGTAGGATGGAAACATCACGGCCAGTTATGACATAAACTGGTTAATAACGTCCTTCCAATGATTAGTCAGTCTGTACCCATTTTCTCGGTTGAAATTGTGTCTGTGTCTATATACAGTGGTACCTCGGTATACGACCGCTTTGGAATACGTCGAAATTGGTATATATCGTGTTTTACGAGAAAAAATGTCTTGGGATACGACGTCTTGCTTGGGATACGACGCGCTTGCTAGAACTTGTATGGGTCGGGATGAGTCACCGCGTACAGTACCTGCGTATGCCCCGTTCATGACTGAAACAAAGCGAGAGGGGCGGGATGGCGTGGGGGAGAGGGGAGAGAGGCGGGGGACGTGGGGGAGAGGAGCGGGGGGCATGGGGGAGATGGGCAGGGGGCGTGGCAGATAGGAGCGGGGGTCGTGGGGGAGAGGAGCGGGTGGAGAGGGGCGGGGGCGGCGTTGGGGAGAGGGGCGGGGGGCGTGGGGGGCTGCCCCCATGGAGGGTGAAGCCCCGGGTCGAGGCGCGCGCGCGCGTGCGTGGTTGAGGCATGCCACGTGACCAGCGCAGCTGGCAGCAACGCGGTCACGTTGCTTCTGTATGCATTTTAGTAATTAGTGTCTAAATTACCTTCTGGAACGAATTAACGACGTATACCGAGGTACCACTTTACCTGGATGGCTTCATGAACGAATCGTTCACAATCTGGGTGATCTAGCAGCAGAGGGTTTTAAGGAAAACCGCTTGGTTGGTTCGATTAAAGATGTCGAATCAGTGATGATATTATTTTTTTTTAACGAGGCAGTTGGTGGGATCTCCATTGATTTTTGTATAGCTACCATCATTAAGTAGGTCCTGAATTTTGTTCTTGTATGTGGTTTTGTCCATGATGTCTGTGGGATTGCCCTTGTCAGCTGAGAGAATGACGATGTGCTCTATCTTTTTGAATTGAGAAAGCTCAAAGTGCTCATCCTTACCGATGTTGCTAGTAGGTGACTTAGCGTTTTTAAGGATTGCAGCGATTTCCGATCTTGCCACGTCTGCAGTAATATGTCCCAAACCCTTAAGGTCTCCTTAGACCTGGGCAATTATATCATCAACTGGGATGTGTTTAGGGGTGACTGCAAAATTCAACCCTTTGGCTAGAACCGATTTTAAGCTGTCGGAAATTGGACTGTTACTCTGAATGATAACAATCGTGTCAACCTCGAACTTTGTTGTAGCTGATGTTTTCACGGAAAAATTTGTGACAGATGCCATACAGGCATGCACTGTATGTCCGTCCTTGTGGAAGAGGTACGCAGATGACATGTTCGTCATCTGGCCATGTGACCGACCAGCTCTGAACCAGTTCCTCAACCAATTCCATACACCCAGCCATCAAATTCACCATGGAGGTGGAAAAGGATGGCAAGTTACCATTCTTGGATGTTTTAATCGAAAAGAGACCAGATGGCTCAATGGGAGACTGTCTACAGGAAAGCCACCCATATGGATGCCTACCTAAAACCTGACTCCCACCACCATCCATCCCAGAAGAATTCCCTCATCAAAACTCTACACCATAGAGCTCGATGTATTTCCGACCATCATCTCCTAGCCAGTGAACTGGAACACGTACACCAAGCTCTCAAGATGAATGGATATTCAGACTACACAATGCTTAAAGCTATCACCCCAACCGCTGAGAAAGAACCATCTGAGGACCCAATCAATACCGTCACCTTGCCATACATAGCAGGGGTCACCAAAAATATTTCCAAAATCATTCATAATCTGCGAAGGATGTGATCTCTGACATGCAATACCCCGGCGTCTACAAACTAAGCTGTGTCTGTGGCAGTAGTTACATTGGGGAAACTAAGCGACATGTCTTGGACCGTGTTCGGGAACATAAGGCAGATCTGAAACATGGTAGGACCAATACCTCGGCTGTGGCTGATCACTGTTTAAATGCGATGAGCTCACACGAAATTGATTTATCCAAAACGAAAGTACTTTGCAAACCCACCGGCTATCACCAAAGATTCGTTCATGAAGCCATCCAGATATATAGACAGACACAATTTCAACCGAGAATATGGGTACAAACTGAGCAATCATTTGAAGGACGTTATTAACCAGTTCAAGTCATAACTGGCTGTGATGTTTCCATCCTACCTTCCGATGTTAGTTGTTATTTTCGACTTTCTGATTTTACATTAATAGGTTAAATGTCTCACACTAACACAGCCACCATCGCTCACGTCCTCGACATCGCGGCGGCTTTGCAATCTTACATTAACATGCTAATCTCTCACATTACAATAGCCACCTCTGTGCCCTCGGCGTGGAAGTCGCCCTCCCATCTTACATTAACATGCAAATTTCTCATTTAACATCACTATCCCCGCCCACTTTGTTTGTGACCCTTGGGCTACACCCATTTAAAACCTATAAAAAGTCTGCCTCAGCAGCTTTCCCCCTCCTTTTTCCTCCTGATGACGATTGCTTATGTTGCGATCGAAACGTCATAGTTTTTTGTTTTATAATTTTGTTCTGCGTGACTTTACCAAAAGATACTCTTTGGTTCTTTCGAAAAGGAACGTAGGTATAAAAATAAAAAAATAAAAATTATATATCACGACGTTTCGATTGCAACACAATCGGTCATTCTCAGACAGAAAAAAATAATCCAGCAATGGAACTGAAGAACCAGCGGGCCATACCTACGTAACTTTTACCGAAATAACCAAAAAGTATGGATTCCTGCAGTCACGAAAGCTTTAAGCCATGGTTTATGCTCCTTAATAAATGAAGACACCAAAACGTCTTGACCGCTTACGACGTATGGTGCCTCGTCAGCAGCATCGGGCTCCCTTGAATCAGTGTTGGTGAACTGCCGATATTACACAGACTCTCGTCTTGAAATGGGGGATGAGTTGAGAAAATCTAGAAATCCCCGTGGAGGACAAATAGAGTGGACTTTGAACGTTGGAATGTAAGCTCGTGGATTATTGCATTGCGCGGGTGCATGGGGATATTGCGGGGACAGTGGCTTCCACACAGAACTTCGATGTGGGGTCTATCTCCGTTAGATTATTGGGCAAGTTGTAACACAGGGGCGCGTTGAATATGGAAGACTACATACTCTAATCTCCGCTAACAGATTATATCCTCATGTTTGCGTCAGGATAAACAATTCATACATTACAGCCTACGGTGCTACACATTTCAGGTTGCGGTAGTGCTATGGTTAACGTGCTGTGATACAAACCCGGCAATCCAGGTTCGATTCCCGTTCACGGTCAACACCTGCGATGGTTATCTGAACCGGTCCCGGGCCTCCCCTTGGTCGACTTAGCCTTAAATGAGTACCTAGTGCGGTTTGTAGTAAGCTTCGCCACTGAGGAGACAAAGGCGGCTGGGAATGGTGCTGTTAAGGCTTCAGCGGGGATCTTTGTCTTTGTTTGCTACACAGCATAGGTCGGCCTCTGTAGAGGAGGCAGAGGAGCAGGCTCGTGAAGGACGCTACTGGGCAGTGCCAGGGTAGGTGCACTGTGAGTCTATTGGGCAGTTGGAGGCCGTCACCCTCTAACAACAGCAGAGGTTGGAGGAGCAACGCTCAGAACTAGCATCATCAGGCGGCAGCAAGCATTGTGTATAAATTCACCTGTTTTGGTCTTAAGGAAAATCGTGCAAAATAGAGAAAAGGTAAGAAAGTCACAAAACATAAATACATAACCAAACAAATTATGAAGTCCAAATTTGCAACACTGAATGCATTCTTGGGGCAAGGCAGCAAAACAAAAAACAATAGTCCCAGATTTCGATTTAAAGCTTTCATGACTGCAATGATTCATCTTCTTTGGTTCTTTCGGTAAAGTCACGTAGAATGAGAATAAAATAATAAATTGATAAAATAAAATGACGCAATAATATTCTCATCAGAAGGCCGATGTGTTGTGGCCGAAACGTCGTGAGAATATTATTGTGTTATTGTATTTTATAAATGTATTATTTTATTCTCATTCTACGTGACTTTACCGAAAGAACCAAAGAAGAATAGTCCCAGACTTCACCAAAACAACAACACACTGCACATGAACATTGAACTATCGATGCATGAGGGGCAAGGATCAAGGATACAAATCACATCTGCAATTTCTTTTGTGTCCAGCAACTCCGATTATAACGTTTGGCTCCGTACTATGCAAAATTAGTTAAATGTACAACAGTTATAGTCTGCAACGTCAAAGGCTTGGTCACCTATTCATATTTTTGTTTGAGGAAGAGTTAAATGGAAATTTGATGCACGTCTTATGTTTCTTGGGTTAATGAATTAGCTAAGTGCAACACAGATTTGCCAATACGGGTTTTATGAATGACCAGGGCCCACTTTAGATGTCTTCTTGCATCAAGGCGATGTGAGACTGGATTGTAAGATGTTTTAGTCGAGGGAACACCTAGCCTTGCATGCAATCGGTGTGTTTGGTAGCTGCACGACTATCTGATGAGCTCTCGGGTTGGAAAACGCGTGGCGCATCGTGCCAATGCGCGACGTTTCGCCTGCCCAGTTCCTCAGGAAGCTCGCTCGCTCCAGGCACGTGGGGCGCAACATTCATGCGGTACAACAAATAAAAGATCCCCCGCGTAGGCTTAACAGACCGTTGGGGCAAGTGCTGTTACGGAGCACCGCCTATGAAGGCCAGCACGGCACGTGGGGTTGGGTGGCCAGCACCACCCCCGGCCGCCTTTGTCTCTCCCGAGTGGCGATGTTTACACATCGCACCAGGTACTCATTTGAGGCTGAGTCGACCTAGAAGAGGCCCAGGACCGGTTCACATAATCGAACTCGGGTCGCCAGGATCTTAGCGCAAAATACACTATTTTCAAATGAATATGAGTTTTAGTCCATGTTAATTTATGGCCATATGTATGCCTATATATATTGATAAATATTAATAATGTTGTTCATTTACAGAGATGCAGAGTTAAATTGAGACTATATGGATGAATAAAACAAGATACAGAGAAGTCAGCAAAGTGACATTCTATCAGCAATGCCATCCATTCAGAGCATCGGCTCGATAACCGATGTGCCACCGCTC
This sequence comes from Petromyzon marinus, assembly GCF_048934315.1. Lineage (NCBI taxonomy): Eukaryota > Metazoa > Chordata > Hyperoartia > Petromyzontiformes > Petromyzontidae > Petromyzon > Petromyzon marinus. The sequence continues at coordinate 127,008 of NW_027423184.1, forward strand.
CCCACACGCGGTACAACGCACACCTGTGAACATCGATCGGAGAATTCGTAGCCTCTTTGTAGATGCCATTCCGGATAAAGCCCTCTCTCCATGAGTGTTACTGTGTTCTTTACTTTGCCACGGTTCGGTAAAGGGGTCGGTGCCTCAGGGACCGGCCGTTCAAGTACTCACCACTGACGTTAGCGTTGCGCTCTCTTGCTCGTCACTAAGCGAGCATTGGATCCAGCAGCGGATTGACGAGATTGCCGGTGCGCCTCTCATTGCTGCCTCGGGTGTAACTGCTGCTGCATTCCCCATTCCAGTAAAAAGTCATTATCTTTGTTCAATCTATAACTATAGACTTAAAAGTTACAATGTAAATTCTAGATTTAAAGCTTTCGTGACTGCTAGGATCCATACTCTTTGGTTCTATTGGGTAAAGTCACGTAGGTGAAAATAAAATAACAAAAAATCACGACGTTTCGGCCACAACACAAGCGGCCTTCATCAGGTGAAGGGACGAGACTGTCTGGAGGACAGCGCTGGAGTGGAAGAAGCCACGCTTAGATCACGACCTTTAAGCTGTGTGAGAAGAAAAAGACCACGCGCCTTGACAAAGGAATTAGCATATAATTTAGCATTGAAATGGCTCATTGAAATAGCTAAGTTAAAGTATACACATCCGCAGAGGTACCCCTTGACAAAGGAATTAGCGTTGGAGTGGAAGAAGCCACGCTTAGATCGCGATCTTTAAGCTGTGTGAGAAGGAAAAGGCCAAGTGCCTTGACAAAGGAATTAGCATCGAATTTAGCATTGAAATGGCTGAGTGATTAGCTTGTAACTGGTCACAGAAATAGCTACGTTAAAGTTAGAGCATATACGTTCACCGAGGCACCTAGTACTCATCAAACAAGAGAATTTAGCGAAACACAACCACGCTCAGACATCGGACCTGTGTGCGAGCAAACAAGGTGTTCTGACAAAGAAATTAGCATAAAAATTAGCATTTGATTGTCGGATTTTAGGAAAGAGGTGGTGTACGTGCCGGTGGACTCGCAGTTTTGCGCGGGGGGGGGGGGGGGGGAAGGGGGGGGGGAGTTTACCTATTGACGGTGTGAAAAGGGGGAATTTATAAGAGCTGCGAAAGTTTGGGGTACCACTACTTGAAAAATATACTGTACCATTGAAATTAGTTTAATGTTTAGTTCGATTTAGAACATCTTTCCAATGGATGCTTAATTTGAAACCATCCTCTCGGTTGAAATTGTGTCTGCGTTTGTAGATCTGAATTTCTTCATGAACAAATCTCTGATAAAAGCCCGTGGGTTTGCAAAGAACCTTGGTATCGGAGAAAATTATATCGTGATCCCCCACAGCGTTGTAACATTGATCAGCCACGGCAGAAGAATTCGTTTTGCCGTGTTTCAAATCTGATTTGTGCTCGCGAATTTGGTCAGAGACATGTCGCTTTGTCTCACCGATGTAGCAATCACCGCAGGTACAACTCAATTTGTAAACCCGGGGTACTGTAAATCAGGAATGACATCCTTCACGGATGGGATCAGATCACGAATTTTGTGTACTGTATTTAACCGGACCTGGATCTTGTGTTTGTTTAGAATTTTGGAAATATTTTTAGTAACGCCTGCTATATATGGAAGTGTGATGGTTTTGACCGGAGTATCAAGTGGTTGTTTCTGTATGGAGGGAGAGACAGCTTGGCGGATGGTACGGTCAGAGTAACCATTCCTTTTGAGGGCCAGGTGTACATGTTTTAATTCACTGGTCAGGTGGTGTTGGTCCAAAATGCAATGAGCCCTATGGTATAAAGTTTTGATGAGATAATTATTTTGGGCTGGGTGGTGGTGGGAATCAGGTTTCAAGTAGGAATCTGTGTGGGTGGGTTTCCTGTAGACAGAATGCCCCAATGAGCCATCAGGTCTACTCTCAAACAGAACATCTAAGAATGGTAGCTTGCCATCTTTCTTCACTTCCATGGTGAATTTGATGGCGGGATGTCTGGAATTGATGTGGTGTAGGAAAAGGTTCAGAGCTGGGAGGCCATGTGGCCAAATGACGAAAGTGTCATCCACATATCTCTTCCACAGGGAAGGTCTGAGGGTGGAAGTCTGGATAGCGTCTGATTCAAATTTCTCCATGAAAATATTGGCTATCACTGGTGATAAGGGGGATCCCATGGGGGTACCCTCATTTTGTTTGTAGAAGGAGCCCTTCCAAATAAAGTAGGTATTGTTGAGGCAGTGCCTAACCAGTGCAGGTGTGTCGGGGTCTAGTCCATGTTGGACCAAATTTTCAATTATTTCAATATATTTTCATGGAGAAATTTGAATCAGACGCTATCCAGACTTCCACCCTCAGACCTTCCCTGTGAAAGAGATATGTGGATGACACTTTCGTCATTTGGCCACATGGCCTCCCAGCTCTGAACCTTTTCCTACACCACATCAGTTCCAGACATCCCGCCATCAAATTCACCATGGAACTGGAGAAAGATGGCAAGCTACCATTCTTAGATGTTCTGTTTGAGAGGAGACCTGATGGCTCATTGGGGCATTCTGTCTACAGGAAACCCACCCACACAGATTCCTACTTGAAACCTGATTCCCACCACCACCAAGCCCAAAAGAATTCTCTCATCAAAACTTTATACCATAGGGCTCATTGCATTTCGGACCAACACCACCTGACCAGTGAATTAAAACATATACACCTGGCCCTCAAAAGGAATGGTTACTCTGACCGTACCATCCGCCAAGCTGTCTCTCCCTCCATACAGAAACAACCACTTGATACTCCGGTGAAAGCCATCACACTTCCATATATAGCAGGTGTTACTAAAAATATTTCCAAAATTCTAAACAAACACAAGATCCAGGTCCGGTTCAATACAGTACACAAAATTCGTGATCTGATCCCATCTGTGAAGGATGTCATTCCTGATTTACAGTACCCCGGGGTTTACAAATTGAGTTGTACCTGCGGTGATTGCTACATCGGTGAGACAAAGCGACATGTCTCTGACCGAATTCGCGAGCACAAATCATATTTGAAACACGGCAAAAGAATTCTTCTGCCGTGGCTGATCACTGTTACAATGCTGTGGGGGATCACGATATAATTTTCTCTGATACCAAGGTTCTTTGCAAACCCACGGGCTTTTATCAGAGATTTGTTCATGAAGCAATTCAGATCTACAAACACAGACACAATTTCAACCGAGAGGATGGTTTCAAATTAAGCAACCATTGGAAAGATGTTCTAAATCGAACTAAACATTAAACTAATTTCAATGGTACAGTATAGTTTTCAAGTAGTGGTACCCCAAACTTTCGCAGCTCTTATAAAATCCCCCTTTTCACACCATCAATAGGTAAACTCCCCCCTCCCCCCTCCCCCCCCCCGCGCCAAACTGCGAGTCCACCGGCACGTACACCACCTCTTTCCTAAAATCCGCCAATCAAATGCTAACTTTTTATGCTAATTTCTTTGTCAGAACACCTTGTTTGCTCGCACACAGGTCCGATGTCTGAGCGTGGTTGTGTTTCGCTAAATTCTCCTGTTTGATGAGTACTAGGTGCCTCGGTGAACGTATATGCTCTAAATTTAATATAGCTATTTCTGCGAGCAGTTACAAGCTAATCACTCAGCTATTTCAATGCTAAATTCGATGCTAATCCCTTTGTCAAAGGGTACCTCTGCGGATGTGTATACTTTAACTTAGCTATTTCAATGAGCCATTTCAATGCTAAATTATATGGTAATTCCTTTGTCAAGGCACTTGTCCTTTTTCTTCTCACACAGCTTAAAGGTCGTGATCTAAGCGTGGCTTCTTCCACTCCAGCGCTAATTCCTTTGTCAAGGGGTACCTCTGCGGATGTGTATACTTTATCTTAGCTATTTCAATGAGCCATTTCAATGCTAAATTATATGCTAATTCCTTTGTCAAGGCGCGTGGTCTTTTTCTTCTTACAATGTAAAGTTACTTTTTAATGTGCAACGTCTGGCACTTTCCTTGCTGTTGTTTAAACCGAGCTTGGAAATTTATATACTTTTGAAATATGAACTTGTATACTTTATCTATGTTATATATTCATTCTTGGTTCTTTGCTTACCTTTCCTCTACTTTGCACTCCTATTCGTGTTTTTGCATTGTTGTAACTTTTTGACTGGCCCCTTTGGGACACCTTTGAAAAAGAGCTTGAGAGCTCATCGGATTTCTCCAGGATAAATAAAGATTCTGATTCTGAACTAATTTCACCACAAAATGTATTTATATGAAAAAAATACCGTCGAGGCCGTGAAATCGTCGTGCCTCCTCGTAATGCGAGAAACTGAGATTTACCTGAGGGGGGCCACGGTGACAAGATGTTAACTCCCTCGATTGGTATACAGAAGACCGTGGGTTTGATCCCGACTGTGACGCCTGCTGCATATTTGGAGTTTGCATGTCTTTCTCCCTGTGGTCGAGTGGATTTTTCTCCGGGTCCTCCAATTTTTCCCTCCACATTTAGAATCAATATGCCTTTAGAGTATTTGGCTGCTATAAATTCGCAAGTGATAAGTTACTTCGTTGTGCTATAATTTGTGGTCAGCTCCTTTATAAAAAGAGCTGTACAGCTTAATGGGACTTACCAGGTAAAATAAAAAAAATAGTGAGTCAGTTAGATTAGTCCCGACAATGCTCCTATCGGGTGCACAGGGCACAGCGAGGCAACCAGAACAGGTGATGAGTCATCACGCGAATCTGATTCTCGTCTACTCTTGCATATGGCAGCAATCGGCTCGGGAGCTCAGGAACTGGATGCCAATGTCAAGGTCTGCTAGCCACGAGAGGACTGCAGGAGAGAATTTGTGTAGTGTTATTCCTCCTCCATTGAAGGAGTGCAGACAACAGTGGTTTAATAACAGTCAGCACAAAGCATTACACTACTAATAATACTCATCTACAATTAGCTCGTAATCCACAGGAATTAGCAGTTAATCCACTTTAAATTTCCTCGTAATCAATATTTACTTATATCCAGGAAAGCCACATTGAGTGGAAAGACTCATTTTAAGGAGGGGCTTGCTGATGCTACATTGAGTTTTTATTTTAAGTTGTTCATAGCCAATAAATGATCAGCTGTGTTTATCATTATACGCAAGTGGGAGCAAACCCAATAACCTGGTGAAAACCCACGTGTTGCACGAGGCAACGTTCAATCCCGGTTCAGATTGAAACAGATGGCGATTAGTCCACTTGATGTATCGCCCTCTCCTGACGAGCCAGGGTAAGGCACTTCCTCGAAGCCCACGGGAAGGGAGTTTCACGACATCATCTGTGGGTGATCCACCAACCCTCCCTGCTGCCTCTATAGTGCTGGATTACCGGGGACGTGCGAAGCCGCCACCACCCGGTTCTCTCTCATATGTACGATGTTACATATGGACACAGTCATCGTGGTAATGTTTATTGCAGGGCAGACCGGTATCCATCAACATCACGAACCCACTGCGTGAGGCTATTTCAGCAAGAAGACCGTCCCTCTGCAGAGCAAGGGTCGTGCTCATCAAGATGCTCCTCGTGACTCATCGCCTGCTGAGGAGTTCCCACTCTGTGACTGTGCGCCCGATAGCAGCATCGCCGCCGGGACTCCTTTGGGGTGATGTATCTAGCAATGTAAAAGGAAATGGTGTTTCCCTGCCTCAAGGCCATCTCTGTGAAACATAATAAACACAGAGTGGGAATTGTGACTCGGCTCAGGTGAAACATTCACAGATGGCATCTTTATTCAGAGCAGGTGAAATACAACGATCATAGGCGATGCTGACAAGGGCAGCCCTTTAAAAAGATAGATTTTAACAGCAAGACTTAAAAATATTGGGAAATATACAACATAATTAGGTGTTTGTTGATCTTCTTTGGCACCGTACGTAGCCAACCGTGCTAATCGGAGGTGCGGGGGAAGGACAACAAACTACCGAAAGAACCAAGAATATATTATATGCATTGTCTTTGAAACTGGTTGGTCCACACCAGAGACAGCTTTCTTTGGAGCCTAGTCTCAAACAGTGTTAATGCAGACAAGATTCCTTGTTAAAGGTTTCACTTTGGTGTTTTAACATCTTAACACCTATATTCTTTTTGATTTAAAGCTTTCGTGACTGCAGGGATTCATATTCTTGGTTCTTTCGGTAAAGTCACGTAGAAGGGAAACAATCAAATTATAAAAATATAAAACAATAAAATTCTCAAGACGTTTCGACTGTAACACAAGCAATTATCATCATGATGATTGTTTTATATTTTTATTCTTTTATTGTTTCCCTTCTACGTGACTTTACCGAAAGAACCAAGAATATTAATCCCTGCAGTCACGAAAGCTTTAAATCAAAATCTTAACACTTGTTTTGTTGCCAGATAAAGGGGAAAACCTATTCTCATATTTTGGTACTGGCAAAGGAAAAAAAGCCGTTCTAAAGAAATTCGATTTTAATCTAATTTATGATTTAAAAGTGCATAGCTTCAGTGGCTTCATAATATCGGAAGGAAAAACGTCTCAGACGGTGGCAGAAGCGCATGGGGATGGATATTTAAACATGCGTTTAGATTATTAAGATAATTTGGCTGCTATACATTTGGCTGCTTTTCATTTCCACATGATAAGCCAACTTCGTGAAGCTATAATTTGTGGCCAGGTTGCTTCTGAAAAAAGAAGCTAATACTTAAATGGGCTTTACCTGGTAAATTAAATATTGTTTATTTTCCTTTCAATTTTTTTGTAGTGATTTGTTTACCTTTCCTATACTTTGCACTCCTATCGTGTTTTGTATTGTTTGTTGATGTAACGCTTTGACCTACCCCTAATGGACATCTGTGAAAAAGAGCTTCATAGCTCATCGGATTCCTCCTGCAATATACATAAATATTCGGATTTTGATGTGATAGGCACTCGTGCAGAAATTGGTGAACGGCAGTGAATTGATGAGAAGTTAAAGGCAGATTGTGAGAGCATAACGCGAGAGACACACAATATGGCGGGAGACAGAGAGAGAGACACACGCAAGACAACGTTCTCCCATACAAGCTTCAACAGACTGTTGAAGGTTGTATGGGTGAAGGCTGGCACGAGCAACACCACATCCGGCCGCCTTTGTCTCACCAGTGCTGATGTTTTACACACCGCACCCGATACTCGTTTTAGTCCGAGTCGACATAGGGGAGGCCCAGTACGGGTTCAGATATTCGTCACCCGATATTGGAGGTGAGCGGAAATCGAACTCGTGTTCACTGTTCCGCGGCTCCAAATGCATACAGACATGCGCACGCACATACCCCCAGTAGAATGTGAACTCAATTCGTCTCACGTGAACGTGAATGGATAAGGGGATGTTGACTTATAAACAACCTGGCTCGGTGAGAAGCCTTATCGAGGTGATTAGAGGAACGTGATTTGATTATCCCTGCAATTGCAAAGCTCACAAAGTGTATCGATTGGGATGAAGTCCGCGCACCTGCCTTGACATTCATCCCGCGATAGCGTTCAGCCACAGCAAGGGGCAATCCTTAATTGCCTCATCGTTGTTTAATTCCGCAATCGCGGTCGGGGGTATGTGGGGAGCGTGTTGGACTTTGACCATTCCTAACCACGTTGGTGAAGGACAACGGTGAGTATAGGTGAGAGGGCGAGTTGCACAGTCACCCAGGGCCCCCGTGGTCCATGTCCCTTCTCAAAGGTTTCTCGAAGGTTCTGCCACCACCTCCTCCTGATCCAAAAACAGTGTTCTTCACTCATTTTCAGAGGGAGGCTACTTCAGCCGATATGACATCAGTCTGAGAGCCGCCACACCGCCTCACCTGCAAGGGGTGTTTTCATATCCATGTGCTGTCAGGGGTCACACTGAAGGCCACCTGGGGCCGCCATTGGCCCGTGGGCCTTGAAATGAAGAACACTGCTCTTACCGATCCCAATCGTCCTACTGTGACCGCCTTAGCGGGGTGGCTGCCCATAGTAATTGGCACGTTTTGTTTAGGTGACAAACCTTGCTGATTAGCTGTGTCGGGTGGTGGTGGGTTAACGACACATTTATATTTACGCGAAATAATCCAAAAAAAACTTTACTATGCGGTACACAGTTGCTTCGCAGCTCAAAATGCCCCACGGTTCAGTGCGACTCGTATGGATAAATAAGAAAGCAACAAATCACCACACACGCGGCAGGCTGTGGATTCGTCTCGCAGGTCACGAAGCTCAGCCACGCAAGCAAACGACAGCTGTCCGTGTTCAGACTCGTCTCTTAGTCCTCCTGCGCTCGGAGCACGAACAGTAATCTGCACGAGGTTCGTGGGTTAGATCCCGACTCCATCGAGCGGAGCGCCGGGCGGATGTAATGCGTTAAGTTGACAGTAGGGGGCACAGGTGGTACATCTGCCAGTCATCTAATTCAGTCAGCCCATGGCCCCTGGGTCTGTCCCGTGACCTTCAGTATATTTTGAGTTTATGTCTCACTCTCTCGCCCCGTGGTCGCGTGCATTTTTTTTCGGGTCCTCTGGTTTTTCCCTCCTCATTCAGAATCAACAATGTGCGTGTAGTGTCTGCCTGCAATACAATGTCCACACAATAAGCTACTTTGTGGAGCTATCATTTGTGGCCAAGTCTATTCTGAAAATAGCTAATAAGTCAATGGGCCTTACCTGGTAAATTAAATAGCTTTTTTTAGTTTTTCATTTATTGATACATTTATCTTGAGTGATTTGCTTACTCCTATCGTTTAAGTTTCTGACCCATCCCTACTGGACATCTCTGAAAAATATCTTCATAGCTTATCATATTTCTCCAGGATAACTAAAGATTCTGATTCTGATAATAAAACGCAAAGACTGAGGTTATAGATATACATACACGCACATCTAGGAAATAAGCATCTTGGCAAAATAATTACGTTGATAGGAGCACATTTAAAAGTTAGAGCGATTTTAAATGAGCCGTGGTCAGTCTTCTCTATTCGTTATTTCCATCTTTTCGGTGTCGCTATCTATGCCAATTAATAATGATTATAATTATTACTATTATTAGACGTCTGCCGGACTTCCGTTTAAGCCGTTTAATTTCATTTGTTCGACAAATAATCCCGCATAGCCAGTTATGTTATCCAGCTAGTTTCTGTAGCAACGGCCTACATCAGCCACTAACAGTGGAGTAATTGTGGTTGGAGTGGAGAGGCGCCCAGCCAGCAGCCAGCCAGGAATCTCGAGGTACGGATCATCATTAATCGTGCTTTTGGAATGATTCACCTTCATCCAAGGTGTCATCACTTCGCCACTGCAGATGTTAGCCGTGTCTTGCTATCTAACTCGGCTCGGCGGGTTGTTATTTTAATGTGCCAGGCGCGGCACCACCACTCCAACATCCTTCTCCATTCTACCGCGGTCTACCGATTCTGAGACGCACATTTAGCTTGTGCATTTTAAAGCAAAAGTTATAATCCAGGAGACGTCCACATGTAAGAGCACGACCCGCAGCTTCGTGTAGAGTGAGCGAGGAGGCTCGTTAAGGATGCTACTGTGCAGTGCCAGGATACGTGCACCTAGAAGACGCTATTGGGAAGTTTGAGGCAATCGTCCTCCAACAACAGCGGAGGGCAGAGGAGCGACGCTCACAACAATGAGCGGATAACCGGGTCGAAAAAAATACAGGAAGTTGGCACAATAGGAGGCACAGGTGGTGCATCTGCCAGTCATCTCAGTCAACCCAAGGCACCTGGGTCTGTCCTGTGACCTACTGTTAGAGGGTCTTCGACAATTCACGTGGCCTCAAAGTGCACATCGCCTGGCACAAGTGTCATGGTAACGTCACCACCACTTAGTGGCGAATGGCGACTTTTTGTTATTGTGAAGAGCAGCGCTCGGCGCTACGAACTTGGTGACCCGAGTTCGATTCCTGCTCACGGCCTCCCCTAACTTCGACTCAGCCTCACATTATTACCCGGTACGGTGTAATGTGTTAACATGGCCACTGTAGAGATAAAGGCGTCCGGGCGTGGTTCTGGCCACCCAACCCTCGTGTGCTGTGTCAGCCTTCATTGGTGCTCGCTTACAGCACTTTCCCCAACAGTCTGTTCAGGCTATACGGGCGATCTTTGTCTTGTGTGAGGCCAAATATGTATGTTTTTGGATTCGTCTTATAATTTGGAGAAGCATGCAATACGTTGAAAGGCGTTCGTCAAGGCTGGACCTATAACGACCTGGACCTCAGTGCAATAAAGGTCACAGAGACCGTGGCGCAGTGCACAAACCACTGCAAAGACAAAGACTCATGTATAGCCTCTATGAGGCTGTTGGGACAAGTGCTGTTAGCAAGAAGTACCGATAAAACCCGGTACCACCACACCCGGCCACCTTTGTCTCTCCAGTGCTGCTGCTTTATACACACATACACCGTACCATCCTACTCATTGGAAGCTGAACTCTGTTCCACCGTGCATTAACAACAGCTGCCATCCGCCATTAAGTGGTGGTGACGGCACCACGGCGCTTGTCACAGGCTAAGTGCACTTTGAGTCGACTTGCAGTGTGGGAGGCTTGCTACTGGTAGGAGTCCCAGGACAGGCCCAGGTGCTATGGGTTGACTGCTGTGCCAGCTGGGTGCAGGAGGAGTTCACGGGACAGACCCAGGAGCGGTGGGTTGACTGAGATCACTGGCAGAGGCAACGCCTGTGCTCCCCACTGTGTGCGTATGAATTCAAATATTGTACCGTACTTTCCTTCCTCTCCACGTTTATACAATGTTCACCTACCTCCACCAACCCGGTTTGGTCAGCGTGGTGAAGTATGGTCAATTAACCTCCTCTACAACACACTCGTTAACAACAATGCATTGAAAGGACATGTATATAATTGTCGACGTTTCGAGCAATGCTCCTACTTCATAGCAGGTAAACAGATATAGTGGGTACCGAGGGTCTGAGACCAGTGCTGGCTGACACCATGGGGGCCGCGTGACAATCACACAGCACAGCACAGCATTAGAACACGTAATTTGTCAATTGCATGAACGTGAAATATCGTAAAATCGAACTTTGTAAATAGAGAGATACTTGAACATGAAGCAGGCCACCTCCATAACCTTCTTCCATTCCTCTCTGAAGGCCTCACCTCTTTTTAATAGCCCATCCCCTTCCTCTTCCCTTTTTACCGTTCCATTTTGTTCCGTTCCTTCCCTATATCTCTTGCATGAAGCCACATGTCCTCTGTTCGGGACACTCATTCCTCGGCCCTTGCACTGCCCTTGCCATATAAATCACTTTGTTTTTGTTACAGCTTTTAAATGTTGGAAAGCGTGCCTTGACCAAAGGTGCTCTATAAATATAGAAAAGGATAGGATCCCAGCTATGACCACATCCAGCACCTACATCACACAAATGTACTATCCCCATGTTAACAATAATTAGTAACTATATATGACCACAAACCTATTGAGCAGAAGTTATTTCTGGGCAGTATTCGGGTTACGAACCTAGTTCGTTCCTGAGACCTGTTCGAAATTCGAACGGTTCGTAAGCCGGCAGTTCAGTTTGCAATTGCAAGTTCGCATTTTAAATCAATATTTTTCTTATTTTATATATTTCATGGAAGCGGGCGTTCGTAAGTCGGACACTCGCAAGTCGAGGACTGTCTGTTTACTTTGGGTTAGATGGTTTGAGTATAAAGGCAATATTCAGATATACTCACCACCATCCGTCAGAGCAAATCAAATCAAGTGGTCACGTGGGAACCAATACCAATTAATTTGTTTTTTTACAATCCGTCTTTGAATCGTTGGTGACCGGGCTGAGGCCATCAGCTAACTATACCGGGAGAGCCCTGCCAGTCACAGGCAGGGTGCCACGGTGACTAGGAGATGTTAACTACCTCGCCTGCTATGCCTGTTGTATGCTATGCCTGTTTGGAGATTGCATGCCTCTTTCTCTTCGTGGTCGCTGGGATTGTTCTCCATATTTGGAATAAAAGTGCGTTAAGAGTATTTGACTGCTGCTACAAATGTACACGTGATTAATGATCCACTTCGTTGAGCTATTATTTGTGGCCATGTCGCTTATTTTAAAAAAAGCTGTATATATCTTAGTGGACTTTACCTGGTAAAATAAAAATAAAAGTTTAGTTTCAGTAGCCGGGGTTGAACCCAGCTTCTCAATGGTACCAGTCCAGCGCTGATCTTTGAGCAACCTGGCTACCTCTCTAATTGTCGACACGACGACTATGCGATGTGGCATTATTTCAAGCGGTTGGTGCATACGCATTTATTTATTTGGATGTGGCAATGCTAAAGTGAGTGGTGCAGTATTGATTAGCGCGCTAAACTGTGAACCCAGCGATATGTAGATTTGGAGGTTGGTTTACTCCAGATAAGAATGCAAATTACACCAACGACCGAGTTCAAACGGCTGGAAGTCGTGTGGGGCGCTGTTGCGCAATCTGTAGGTGGCAGGCTGTCTCAATCGCCTGGAGGGGTGATTCATTGCAGGGCTGCGCCACTATCTATATGCAAGCAGTCGAGAATACATGACTGATAACGGCTTGCAAAAGTTCAGTAAACTATATTTGTGCAAAGTAAAAAACAATAGGCAATAAAGTGCATATAATCAGTACGTGCCGTGTTACCACATTGTATGTTAATTTACTTAAATAGCATCGTGCAAATATGTTCTCCTACAAACGAACTCTATTCTCATTGCCATGGACTAAAACGTAATCTTGTCAAGTTTAACAAAAGCTATAAATCGCGACGTTATAAACTAAAAATAACCTTTGGGATTTATTGTCAAGCAGAGGAGTGTAACCTACATTAATCTGGGGGTGATGGGGGAGGAGTGCACGTTTTACCGCTCACCACCAACGCCTTCGTGCTGTTCCACGTTTCAGACACCATGGGACCAGCCCGACAACGCATCCACCAGAAAGACACAGAGCTTTACGTGTGCGTAACCACTATACGCGCCCAGCGAAGCGTGGACCTAAAAGGTTTGGATCGATCGTTAAGCGTTTGGTAAGTGACCTGTTGACCAAGACACTACCGTCCTCAGAAGGTGCAAGGGAATTCACAGTTTTATTTACCAGTTAAACTCAACTGTGCTCTTAGCTCTTGTTCATAGGCGAGCTGGTCACACGTAATGATAGCTGATGATCGCAGTAGCTGATATCACCACACGTGAGAATTTATAACAGCAGTCTAATCATCTGAACCAAGGAACCCGGATAAAAACCCAAGCTCCGACCACCACAGCGAGAGCACACGCCAACTCCAAAAGTATAACAGAGGCACCGCCAGGGTCCAGCATGACCTCCTGTGTACCGATCGAGGGAGATAACATCTTCTCAGCGGCAAATAGCAGCGAAACATTGCCTTAGCATTAAAATTATGGATTCACATCTCCAATACAATATTTTGGGGAAACTATCTGAACGTGGTGCTCTGGATGTATGACTGCTTCTTCTCTGTCTTGTTTTATTTATCCACACAGTCTCAATGTAACTCTACATCTCTGTAAATAAACCACATTATACATATCAATCTAGCGTCCACGCAACGATCCCCTCCCCCTAGCCCACACACCCCCTCTTCCCCCCCCTTGCCCTGCCCCCCGTTCTTACCTAGAAACCTCTTACCATGGCATCTCTCTCCCACTTCAGTAGAAAAAACTTCTTGCTGTTGGGTTTCCCACCTGATGATGATTGCTTGTGTTGCAATAGAAACGTCGTGATTTATTTAATTTTATACCTACGTGACTTTACCGAAAGAACCAAAGAGTATTATAAAATATCTATAAATATATGTTGGCATATATATCTGACCATCAGTGAACGTGAAATAAAACTCGTGTTCATAGCCCTGCACAAGTATTTGAGCCTTGGGACGCTAGTTTCACTTCCACTCATGGCCACCAACAATAGTGGTGATTATCTAAACCGGTTCTGGGCCTCCCCTAGGTCGACTCAGCCTCAAATGATAAAATGGTGCGGTAATGCAGTTTGACTTGGTGCTGGCCACCCACCTTGTGTGCTGTGCCTGCCGTTATTAGGTGCTCACTAACAGCTCCATAAGTCTATTAAAGCGATATGGGGAATCGTTTTCTGTGTTTGGTAGAGAAACCTTTCTCAAAACAAGATTTCCCATGTGGGTCGCTCGACCTCTAAATTAATCAGGCGTAATAATGTGATTTGATCAACTTCTATGGTTAACGGGACAGTCTATGTGTGGGTGATGTTTACATCCACGATAGCATGGTTGGCTAAGTGCAGTGCAAAATAAATTTAACATACAAACAACAACAGGACGTTTCCTTCATCTGACCACTGCTACATAGAAGCGACTTCTCTGTCCGTGGCCAGGAGCAGCTTCAAAGCCCCTACATTTACTTTAGCCGATGATATCACAAGTGATGTCCACCGTTGTTGTACAGCAGGACTTTTGAGTGCATTCCATTGTAATGAGAGGCTGCCCTGCTGCAATTAACTCGTCACCACACTTGCGATCTAGAGGTCGATCCTTAGGCCTGGCATTTGGAGCGACGCTGCAAGCTTCTTAAATCTCGCTGCCTCTGTCCACCCAGCTGCGTAAATGGATACAGCACAGTTGGTCGATCGGCAGGTCGCATGCGGTGGTGGGGTAAAGCGTGGGTAACTCCCACCTCTTCCAACAAGGGAAGCATCTTGCAGGGCTGCACCTTTACTGACCGCACCGTCATTGATAAACCACGACGTGCATGGGTCCACGTATGACATGCGAGTAGGGGGTCCACGTGCAGGGTGCGAGGATGCGTGGAAGGGATTCACGTGCAGCGTGCGAGTAGGGGGTCCACGAGCAGCGTGCGAGGAGGGGGTCCACGAGCAGCGTGCGAGGAGGGGGTCCACGAGCAGCGTGCGAGGAGGGGGTCCACGAGCAGCGTGCATGGAGGGGGGCCACTTGCGGCTTGTGAGGAGGGGGTCCAGGTGCGCCGTGAGTGGAAGGGGTCCATGTGCTGTGTGCGGGGAGGGGACCCACGTGCGGCGTGTGAGGAGGGGGTCCAGGGATCTGTAAGACAATCTCTCTGAGACGGCGCTGCTGAGCGTCATCGTCGTCTCCATCGTTGACGAATGCTTTGTTGTCTCGACCAACAGCACCCCTCTTTGACTGCTGGCCCGACGACGACGACTCCACGTAGGAGAGCACGTGCAGCAGCATGAACAACCTGAACGGGGGCAGAGGGGGGGGGGGGGGCACGGAGGGGAAGGGGGAGGGGCACGGGGCGCCACGGTGGCAAAATGTCAGGAGTTAACGGGACAGACCTAGGAGCCAATGGTTGACTGACTGAGATGACTGACAATGCACCAGCTGTGACCCCTACTGTGCCAAATTGTTGTGTTTAGCTGCCCGGTGCTCTGCTTATGGATGCGAGCATCGCTCCTCTGCCCTCCATTATTGCTGGTGGGCGACTGCCTCCAACTGCCAAGTAGCATCTCCTCAGGAGTGGCCAATCTTGAGACCGCTGGTACCAGTTATTGGCAAGTCCACTCATCTCTATATATCCTCTTGTACCATATCATTCCTTTTTTTCCCTAGCCCATGCCGTGCCCTTTAGTCTGATCTATCCTGCCAAATAATAGTTGCTTTGCCATGCAGTGGCTGGGCATGGGGGCTACATGACCCAGCCAACACAGCCACGCTTGTGAGAGGAGCTCACCAATGGGAGTGTGTCTAGATCTTTTAAGAATATGTGAGCTCCTGACACAATCCAGTCTGGTTAAACCCAGGATGCATTGTAGGCAGGGTGACCTGAATGTTTCTAACCGGTGCAGATGTTACTTTAGACACCTCAACATCCTTCTCGAAAGAATAAAGAAGGGAAGATATCAATGTGGTCAAATAAAATCCGGAGCTTCGCATGGAATGACAAACCAAGTAGTTTCCACCCAGTGTTACACAGCCGATGAAAAGATAATGCTGCCCGACTGTTTCGGAGTGAGACCTCGGCTGCGAAACCGGAGCTGGTCATAAGCACACTGCCCACACTCACATAAAGGCAAAGACATGGATCTCCTGGATAGCCTTAAGATACTGTTGGGGCAAGTGCTGTCAGCGAGTGGCACCTATGAAGGCCGGTACGGCACAAGGGGGGAAGTCCAGGACCATTTCAGATAATCGTTACTGTTGTTGGTCACTGAGTCGGCATGCACACACACCCCCTATGGCCACGCATGGGTCGACCCCCTCCCCTCCTCCTCAGCTGTGGTACAGCATGGCCAGGAACTGGACAATGAGGAGAAGGTGATGAGGAACATGAAGGCGAGGGGCAGCACGTCGATGACCGTCCCCTCGTTCTTCGTGCTCGGGATCTGGATGTAGAGGTCGGCTCCCACGAACTGCAGTGCCAGGGTCGCCACCAGCCACAGTGCATTGATCATGAAGTAGACGAAAGTGCCCTGCACGTTGGGACAGACAGACCAGGCCTGATTTACATTGCATTGGCCGAGTGGCGGGGGGGATGACCCCGGGCTGTTTATGGATCCCCTCTTTGTGCGTTCATTTTTCTCCCCCACTGTCCACTCTCGACGCCAAATGGTCACTTCTGTTGTTATTGTTTTATTGTTCATGTATTTTACAGGATTAGCGGATTATTGGAACAATTAACAATTAATTCGTTGGAATAATAAGGCATAGGTAATTCAATGCCGTTTAAATCTTCTTCTACCACATGCCAAGTACGGTAAGTACTCGCTTAACGCCTGCTGTTTGCACAACGCGTTGTCGCTGGAACGCAATTTTTCTGTTATCGAAGCATCTCCGGTACTCGCGATGACGCGTTGCCAGTACCTTGTTTCTTATCTCGAAGAGTTCCTGCTTCACGCGTTTCCTGTGATCGTCATCTTCCTCCAGAGGCTTGAGGTAGTCACTGATCATGCTCTTCCAAAACTCGTCTTCCTCCTATGCATTCCCATCCACGGGACAGAAGGTTCACTTTGTGCGATTGTCCAAATAACAACAACTTACTCCGATGAATAATATTAATATTGTAATAGTAATAGGTTTTACCCTTTTAACTGGCACAAAAACTGACACCTTTATTCAAGGCATCGTGTTTGCAATAACCACAACACAAGCAATCAAAATGCAAACAAAAGAGACAACTCTGATAATAATATGCACTGTCCTTGAATTTGATTGGTCCACACCCGAGACGGCTTTTCTTAGAGCCTAGTCTCCACTGGTGTTAAATGCTCACCCCGAGCCCTCAATACTCTGATAGTGCGCTGTTTTTGAGTTGTACGCCTTTTGGCGTCTTCTGGTCCAACACCAGAGTGCTTGCCACAAATGAATCACAATAGCTTGCTAATCTCGTCTAGGAGCATTAACCATCACCCACACTTCGTTCATCCATTCATCAAACAAAGATGGTCACCGCATCGCGTGATTTCAGATGCTCGGTCTTGTTTAACTGACAAGCAATGACTTCGCATTTAATTTTCGATTTAAAGCTTTCGTGACTGCAGGGATTCATCTTCTTGGTTCTTTCGGTAAAGTCACGTAGAATGGAAATAAAATAATACAAATAAAACATAATAAAATAAAATTCTCACGACGTTTCGGCCACAACTCAAGTAGCCTTTTTCAGGTGAAGGAACGAACTGTCGCGACGACAGCACTTCAATGAACGCTGCAAAGAGTCGCAGCGTCTTTTAAGCTAGGTGGGAGAAGTAAAGCGCCTTGACAAAGGTGTTTACATATCAAACAGGATAATTTAGCATTGTAATAGCGGTGTTAAAGTGTTGAATCAGCAGGATGTTAAAGTCAGAAATTAGCTTGTAACTGGGAGATTAGCATGATGTTAATGTGAGGGATTAGCATGTGACTGGTCACGGAAATAGCTATGTTAAAGTCGAAGTTTATATATCAACAGAGGCATTTAGTATATGGACGCTAAACGACTGCAACTACCCAACTATCATACAATACACCGATGTGAAAAAACTAAGTATAAACTACATCAATGTTATCAATAAACTCTATATACTCTCCAATCAGCTGAGCTACTAACAATAAGTCGTTATACATTACAATGCCATATGGTGAAAAAATGGGTGGCGGTTTTTTCTTTTCAACGTTAGCACCACGGAAAGCGACGAGCTTTGTTCAGACGGACGAGTCCATCTATGCTTGGAACGGAGGAGGGGAGAGAAACATCCACGATGCGCTGCTCTGTCCTGTGTTGCGTTACAACTATTTTATAAACTAGACTACTATACATTGCAATGTTATACCTTCCAATCTAAACTACATTGTATAATATCGTATACACAGCCCAATGTAAGCTCTAACATCAATTCCATACACCCAGCCATCAGATTTACCATGGAAGTCGAAAAAGATGGCAAGCTACCCTATTTGGATGTCCTAATTAAAAGGAGACCTGATGGTTCAATGAGCCACTGTGTCTACAGGAAAGCTACGCATATGGATGTTTACTTAAAACCAGATTCCCACCACCATCCGTCCCAGAAGAACTCCCTCATCAAGACTCTATACCATAGAGCCCAATGCATTTCCGACCAGGAACACATTGCCAGTGAACTCTAGCACGTACACCAAGCTCTCAAGGCTAATGGTTACTCCGACTACACAATCCGCAAAACCATCACTCCAGCCATGAAGAAAGATTCTCTTGAGGAGCCATTCAAAACCATCACCTTACCCTACATTGCGGGGGTCACAAAAAAGATCTCCAAAATCCTGAATAAACACAAGATCCAGGTCCGATTCAACACAGTACATAAAATGCGTGATCTGGTTCCGTCTGTAAAAGATGTGGTTCCAGACATACAGTACCCGGGCGTCTACAAACTAAGTTGCCTCTGTGGTAGCAGCTACATTGGAGAAACCAAACGACATATCTCGGACCGCATCCGTGAACATAAAGCAGACTTGAAACACGGTAGGACGAACACCTCAGCCGTGGCAGATCACTGTTATAATTTAGTGGGCTCACATGACACGGAGGTTCTCTGCAAGCCATCCGGCTACCATGAGACATTCGTTCATGAGGCCATCCACATATACAAACACAGAGGCAATTTCAACCGAGAAGATGGATTCTGGCTTAGTAACCATTGGAAAGACGTTATAAACCATTTCGGTTCTTAATTGATTGTATTATACGGTGACTTTCAGACTGCAGTCCATTCCCTGACAATGTCTCTAAATACCGTTCACACAACGGTCAAAGGTATAGCATGTTG
Source organism: Petromyzon marinus (assembly GCF_048934315.1). Classification (NCBI taxonomy): domain Eukaryota; kingdom Metazoa; phylum Chordata; class Hyperoartia; order Petromyzontiformes; family Petromyzontidae; genus Petromyzon; species Petromyzon marinus. The sequence goes on from NW_027423184.1 coordinate 146,257, forward strand.
TATAATAAATAGTTTAACATTGTAATGTTTAACATAATTCATAAGGCAATATATGGTATCGTAATTGTATAGTGAATATACAGTAGTGTGGTATACAGTAGGGTTGGTAGAATAATACATAGTGTAATATTACAAGTCTATTTTACAGTCTAAAGTATAGGGTAGTGTATAGTAACGCATTGTATAATTTAATGGTGGGTTTGTCTATGGCAGTGTATATTACGGTGTATAGTCGTGTAATGTAGAAAAAGTTTAGTTGGGGACATATCAATATAATGCATAATGTTAGAGCTTACATTGGGCTGTATACGATATTATACAATGTAGTTTAGATTGGAAGGTATAACATTGCAATGTATTGTAGTCTAGTTTATAACATAGTTGTAACGCAACACAGAACAGAGCAGCGCATCGTGGCTGTTTCTCCCCCCTCCTTCGTTCCGAGCATAGATGGACTCGTCCGTCTGAACAAAGCTCGTCGCTTTCCGTGGTGCTAACGTTGAAAAGAAAATACCACCACCCATTTTTTCGCCATATGGCATTGTAATGTATAACGACTTATTGTTAGTAGCTCAGCTGTTTGGAGAGTATATAGAGTTTATTGATAACATTGATGTAAATTTTGATTTAAAGCTTTCGTGACTGCAGTAATTCATATTCTTAGTTTTTTCGGTAAAGTCACGTTGAAGAGAAACAACAAAATAACAAAATATATATAAAACAATAAAAAATTCTCACGACGTTTCGACCATAACTCAAACGGTCATCATCAGGTGTGTCGGTTTGCATAAATTTATTTTGAAAACGGCATTTATTTATTTATATATAAAAATAATAACGTTTGCGTCACGCGCAACGATTGGCAGTTTGCCCAGGACTAGTCCATCTATTTTTTGAAAAGAGGAGGGGGGAGACGAAATTTGTTTTTATGTATGCTGTCTGAAAGCCACTGTAAGCGTGAACAATCAATCAAGAACTGAAATGATTTATCAAATCTTTCCAATGATTGCTAAGATAGAATCCATCTTCTCGGTTGAAATTGTCTCTGTGCTTGTATATGTGAATAGCCTCATGAACGAATCTCTCATGGAAGCCAGATGGCTTACAAAGAACCTCCGTCTTGGAAAAGTCAATGGCATGTGAGCCTACTGAACTCAAGCACGTACACCAAGCTCTTAGGGCTAATGGTTACTCCGACTATACAATCCGCAAAGCTATCACTCAAACCATGAAGAAGAACCCTCTTGAGGAGCCTTTCAAAACCATCACTTTACCCTACATTGCTGGGATCACAAAAAAGATCTCCAAAATCTTGAATAAACACAAGATCCAGGTCCGTTTCAACACATTACATAAAATCCGTGATCTGGTTCCGTCTGTAAAAGATGTGATTCCGGACATACAATACCCTGGTGTCTACAAACTAAGTTGCCTCTGTGGTAGTAGTTACATTGGAGAAACCAAACGCCATATCTCGGACCGCATTCGTGAACATAAAGCAGACCTTAAACACGGTAGGACCAACACCTCGGCCGTAGCAGATCATTGTTCTAATTCAGTAGGCTCACATGCCATTGACTTTTCCAAGACGGAGGTTCTTTGTAAGCCATCTGGCTTCCATGAGAGATTCGTTCATGAGGCTATTCACATATACAAGCACAGAGACAATTTCAACCGAGAAGATGGATTCTATCTTAGCAATCATTGGAAAGATTTGATAAATCATTTCAGTTCTTGATTGATTGTTCACGCTTACAGTGGCTTTCAGACAGCATACATAAAAACAAATTTCGTCTCCCCCCTCCTCTTTTCAAAAAATAGATGGACTAGTCCTGGGCAAACTGCCAATCGTTGCACGTGACGCAAACGTTATTATTTTTATATATAAATAAATAAATATGCCGTTTTCAAAATAAATTTATGCAAACCGACACACCTGATGATGACCGTTTGAGTTATGGTCGAAACGTCGTGAGAATTTTTTTATTGTTTTATATATATTTTGTTATTTTGTTGTTTCTCTTCAACGTGACTTTACCGAAAAAACTAAGAATAACATTGATGTAGTTTATATTTTAGTTTCTTATTAGTTTACTATATGGTATTCATTATATAGTGTAGTGTATACCCAGTTACTTTATGTTAATAGCTCAACTTATTGAAGAATATATTGAGTACATTTATTATATTGACGTAGTTTATACTTAGTTTTTTTCACATCGGTTTATTGTATGATAGTTGGATAGTTGCAGTCCTTTAGTGTCCATATACTAAATGGCCCTGTTGATATGTAAACTTTGATTTTAACATAGCTATTTCCGTGACCAGTCACATGCTAATCTCTCACAATAACATCATGCTAATCTCCCAGTTACATGCGAATTTCTGACTTTAACACCCTGCTGATCCAACACTTTAACACCGCTATTTCAATGCTCAATTATCCTGTTTGATATGTAAACTCCTTTGTCAAGGCGCTTTACTTCTCCCACCTAGCTTAAAAGACGTTGCGAATCTTAGCAACGTTCATTGAAGCGCTGTCGTCCTGAGAGTTCTGTTCCTCCACCTGAAGAAGCCTACTTGTGTTGTGGCCAAAACGTCGTGAGAATTTTATTTTTATTATTTTATTTCCATTCTATGTGACTTTAACGAAAGAACCAAGAAGACTTTGTCTTTGTTTGATGAAAATATTACCTTTGGTATGGAGGGCGAGGTCTGTGTCTGATTGCTCTGGAGGTCGACTTTTGCTCTCTACTTCTTCTGGATGCTCTGTTTGAGTGCTCGCGATGTCTTCTAGTCTCGCCTCTGCTCCTTCTGAATGCTCCATCTGAGTGTTTGCGATGTCCTCTTCTCTCGACTCGATCTCTGCTCCTTCAGGATGCTCTGTCCCAGTGCTCGCAATGCCCTGTCGTTTCTCCTCGCTCTCTACTCCTACTGTATGATCTGTCTGAGTGCTCGCGATGTCCTCTGGTCTCGTCTCTGCTCCTTCTGGATACTCCATCTGACTGTTTGCGATGTTCTCTCCTCTCGACTCGATCGCTGCTCCTTCAGGATGCTCCGTCTGAGTGCTTGCGATGCCCTGTCGTCTCTCCTCACTCTCTACTCCTTCTGGATGATCTGTCTGAGTGCTCACGATGTCCTCTGGTCTCGTCTCTGCTCCTTCTGGGTGCTCCATATGAGTGTTCGCGATGTCCTCTCCTCTCGCCTCGATCTCTGCTCCTTCTGGATGCTCCATCTGAGTGCTCGTAGTGTCCTGTTGTCTGGCCTCAATTGGACGCAGCTTCATCTCTCTGTCGAGTTCCACCGTGCACGACTCCACTCGGCTGGGAGGGATGATGATAAACTGTTAAACTAAACCATTATTTTTATTTTACCATGTAAGGCCCACTGAGCTAGGAAGCTTTTTTGTAGAATCGACCTGAATATCACAAATTATAACTCAATGAGCGGCTTATCACGTGGAAATTACAGCAGCCAAATACTCTAATCACATGATGATTCTAAATGAGGAGGGAAAAAATCAGGGAACCCGGAGTAAAATCCACACCAACATGGGGAGAGAAAGGAATAGACGCAGACTCCATATAGGCAACAGGCATCGTCAGGTTTGGGATCGAAGCCACTACCTCCTGCATACCAGGGGAGGTAGTTAACATCTAGCCACCACGGCGCCTAAGATACAAGCACAACTAGAATCACAGTTAATAAGTTGAGACAAGACTCAGTATTGACTTGAGTAAAATGTTACGTTGTAAATCCTCCTCCACCCGACACAGCCAATCAATAATCATAATCTGTATTTCTACTGCCGGAGGAGTCCGATGAGCTATGAACCTATTTTCACAGATGTCCAGTAGGTGTAGGGGATTATAAAGTTAGAACATAAAACGATAGCAGTGCTAAGTATAGGAAATATAATAAAATAAATAAAGTATATGAGTGCAACTTGCATGAGTACATCAGTTACTGCCAATTTTTCAATACTAAATGCATAACTTGGGGCAAGGCAGCAAAACAACAGTCCCAAACCACACCAAGATAACACAGTCCCTCAATAATATGGGACATAAACGTTGAACTATCGATACACGAGAGGTAAGGATCAAAGTTAAAAGCATGGCTACAGGCTCTCAGTGAGGTGGTGGCACCTTGAACTGTCATCCTCCTGACTCAGTGCCGAGTATTTCTTCGGATGGACGCTGATCCTCCACTGGAAGCAGTCCCACTCGAGTGGCAGTATATAGCATTTCGTTCCATTCAAACGATGCTTGCGTTCCTTCTTCTGCTGGGACAGGAGGATGGGCATTGTGCTGAAGGCAGGGTCCTTCAATGATATCAAACCAGCGGGAAGCGCACACAAGCTGGAAGGCAGTTTCAGCTGCTCAGTGAACTGGCGCCAATAACTGTCCAAGCTCTGCGGTCCTCCATGTATGAAGATTTTATTGGCCAACGGGAAACCAGAACACCATGGAATAGACCCACAAATGCGAGGGGGAAACATTGCGTTCTATTCAGATGGAACAAATAGTCCATAATTGTCATACTACACTCTCCTGGAAAGTCAGTGAATGACTCCTCCTCGATACCCACCGTGTTGGATTAATGGACACGAGTGGCACAGCCACCACCACCGTTCTTGTCAAGAAACATAAACGATAATTTTGCAAGCTCCGGTCATCCTCTCATCAGTGGATTTTGGCTAACCATTGAACAAAGACAGTGACCACATCGCGTGCTTTTGGGTGCGCTTGTGCGTCCATCTGGAACCCTCTTCCTTCCAATATGAGAAAGCAATTGGAGCTATGCACTTTTAAATCATTACATTGAAAACTAATTTCTTAAAAACTGCTCTTTGTGTTTAGAAACTTTCCTTCCTTCGCACCTCCAATTAGCACAGTTGGCTACACATGGTGTGAAAGAAGTTCAACATACATACATCTGGACCAGTCCTTGGCCTTCCCTCAAAAAGCCTCAAAAATAGCCAAATGTGATGTAGTAAACATGACAACAATGGAGACAAAGGCGGCCGGGCATGGTGCTGGCCACCTACCCTCTTATGTGCCATTCCGGACTTCACAGGTGCTACTCGCTAACAGCACTTGCCCCAACGGTCGGTTAAAAGCTATATGGGGATCGCTGCCTTCGTCTTGGCGGGGGTTGGGGGCATATGTTACACTTTTTTTGCAATGTACGTAGCCAATCATGCTAATCGGAGGTGCGGGACGGAGCAACAGAGGAGAATGGAGCGAAACTCCAAATAACGTTCGACACAAAAACAACAACGACAATAACGATAACACATAAAGTAACTCACCTCCTTAGGGGAGGGCTCAGTAGGCGCCTTGGTCTCACGCGTGCCCCATGATACGTTGTACATGTTGACCAATGAGTAGATGAGCAGCAGCAGGTATCCCGTGGGAATGCAGATGAGGTACAAGAATCCGTGCACGATGCAGAAGAACTCGCGCGGGTGCAGCGCCGCGGCGATGAGATGGATGCCCGCGAGAGTGATGAAGAAGATGCTGCTGGGTGTGAGGATACCGTTCTTGACAATGTCGCCGACCATAGCGAGCAGCGTGCCCGTCATGAGGAACATGTAGATCACGGTGAGCACCATGGCCACCTTAAAAAAAATACCAGGTATAAAGCTCTTTTCAGAAGCCACCTGGCCACAAATGATAGATCAACGAAGTGGCTCATCACGTGGTAATGTATATCAGCAGCCAGATTAAATGCAGAGGGAAGATAGAGAGAACACGTGGACTCCAAATACATAACAGGCGTTAAGGTCGGGATAGGGATCGAACCCACGACCTCCTGTATACCATGCGAGGGAGTTTACATCTCGCCATCGCAGGAGGAGACCTTAGCCATCGGCATCACCATTGTCCTTTTTGTCCAACCACCACCACTTCTTGGGGAGTTACTTTGCATTTATTCCGCACTTTTCCACAAAGTCCTCAAGACCCTGCACTTTGCAAACAACAACACAATAATGATAGCTCATTGTTCTTCTGGGTTCTTTCGGTAAAGTCACGTAGAATGGAGATGAAATAATAAAAATAATAATAACAGAATAAAATTCTCACGACGTTTCGGCCACAACACAAGTAGCCTTCCTCAGGTGAAGAAACAGGACTGTCTGGAAGACAGCGCTTGAGTGAACCCTGCCAAGCATGGCAGCGTCTTTTAAGCTGTGTGGGAGGAACAGAGCACCTTGACAAAGCAGTTTACATAGAAATTAGCATGTAACTGGGGGATGAGCATGATGTTGGTGTGAGGGATTAGCACCACGGAGAGAGACGAGCTTTATTAAGACGGACGAGTCCATCTATGTTCAGAACGGAGGAGGTGGAGAGGAGTTTAGATATCAACAGTAAATTAGCATGTAACTGGGGGATTGGCATGATGTTAGTATGAGGGATTAACACCACAGAGAGCGACGAGCTTTGTTCAGACGGACGAGTCCATCTGTGTTCGGAGCGGAGGAGGGGGAGGAAGAGGAGGAACCCTCAAGACCTTGGGTTTTCGGATGCCTTTGTCCGAACGATCCGCCTACTCTACACCAAGGCGGAGTGCATGATCAAGATCAACGGCGCCCTCACTGCCCCGGTCAAATTCGAGCGAGGAGTGAGACAGGGATGCCCATTGTCGGGCCAACTTTATGCCCTGGCATTAGAGCCTTTCCTGAATCTCATAAGGCGGAGACTCAGCGGCCTGGTGCTGAGGGAACCAAGCATCAAGTTGGTCCTGACGGCATACGCCGACGACGTCCTCCTCATCCTGCGCTCCCTGGCTGATGTCGCCCTGCTGCATGAGTGCCAGGAGGTCTTTTCGAAAGCCTCGTCATCAAAAATGAACTGGCAAAAGTGCAGCGGCCTGCTGGTTGGAGCGTGGGACATGACTGAGTGTCCCGAGAAGACAAAAGCCATCAATTGGAGCACAACATCGCTGCACCACCTGGGGGGGTTCCTCGGACCAGAGGAGGAACCACCGCAGAGGAACTGGGTCGAGCTGGAGGAGAAGGTGAAGGAGCGGCTGGCCACCTGGAGTCGCCTGTGCAAGTTCCTCACCTTCAGGACAAAGACGTTGGTGGTGAACCAGCTGGTGACGTCCATACTGTGGCACCGACTCTTCTCCCTGTACCCCCCCATGAGCCTTGTCAACGCACTTTAGAAGCAAGTCCTCGACTTCTTCTGGTCAGGTGGAGGACATCGGGTCGCGGCTGGGGTCCTGGCCCTGCCACTGGACGAGGGCGGTCACGGGCTGGTGTGCGTGCGGAGTCAGCTGGCCACCTTCCGACTGCAGGCAGCGCAAAAGTTCCTGCATGCCGCCCCTGCACTGGCCTGGAGCGTCACGGCCTCCTTCCTCCTGAAACAGCTGGGGGGTCTGCAGTGCTCCAAGCAACTATTCTACATGGACCTGCAGGGCCTTCCACTGGGACAGCTGCCACCCTTCTACAGAAGCGTCCTGCAGACATGGAGCTCCCTCGCCGTCAGGAGGCTGAACCAACCGTGATCGGCTGAGGATCTGGTCGTCGAACCGATCCTCAGGAACCCACAGACAAAGCTGCCATCCACCACCACCACCCCTGGCATGGAGAGGCGCCTCGCCAACGCGCGGCTCACCAGGATGGGAGATCTGGTGGAGCCTGAAACACGGGGCCGGTGGATCGGACCAGCAGACGTGGCCACAAAGACAGGGCTGCAGTCGCTCCGGGTGGCTGCCCGGATCCTGGCCGAAGCCAAGGGGGCCTTCTCAGTGGCAGCGGGGAGAACGCCCCCCATCGGCGTGGGGGATGACGAGGCCCCTCTCGATCCCCCTCCACCGGAGCTCTCAGTCGTGCCACTGCATCGCCAATGCCGACAAACGAAGGCGGATCACAACCTGTGCCGGCTAGAAGACCTACCGGAGGTGGCCTTCGCAAATGTAAAGAGGAAGGTTCTCTACTCCTACATGGTCCGGTTCCACCAACAGGACACCCTGAGGAGCCACAAGGACCATGCCTGGAGGAAAGCCCTGCCCTGCGTCTCTCCGGAGAGGCCTCGCTGGAGGCAACTCTACTGCAGACCGACGTACAACCGCATCGGCGACCTCAGCTGGAGCATCGCCCACGGCACCGTCACCACCAACGTCTCCCTGGCGCGCTTCACCGACACGTCCCCGGAGTGCCGGTTCTGCGGTAAAGTGGAGACGGTGGCGCACCAGTATGTGGAGTGCAAGAGCCTGGACTCGCTGTTCAAGGTCCTGAGAAACATCCTCCTAAGGTTCAGCCTCCACTTCTCCCCGACGGTCCTCTTCTTTGGATACCCGAAAGGCAACAGACCCCAACATCTTCAGGGGCTGGTCAACGTGCTCTTCGGCTACGCCAAGCTCGCCATATACAGGGCAAGGAAGGTGGCCCTGGAGGGGCAACGTCCAGCCAGCAGCCTGGGCATCTTCCACGCTCTGGTCGGATCAGGGTGTTGCTGGAGTTCCACTACACGCGGCTGACCCACGCCGTGCCGGCCTTCAAGGAGCAGTGGGCGCTGGAGGAGGCCGTGTGCTCGGTGGCAGATGACGGAGAGCTCTGCATGCAGATCTAAGCTACCCGTCGTAGGCCGTTTGACTGTGGGAAGGGCAGCGTGCCGATGCAGCACTTGTCGTAGTTATAAAGAAAAAAGAGAGAGCGAGAGAGAGGCAAATGGAGTAGGAAGAGAGGGGTAGAGAGAGAGGAGAGGCAGAGAGGGGGGTAGAGAGAGAGGGGGGGCAGAGAGGGGGGTAAAGAGAGAGGGAAGGGGAAAGAAAAAAAAGTATATTTTGGGTCTTTCATTTAAAAAGGGGGGGTTACATTAAGCAAAGCATAACAAAAAAAAAACCGAAATGATGAACGTAGCAAAGTGCCGACTACACCGGGAGGGTGGGGGGAGAGGGTGGGGGGAGAGGGTGGGGGGAGAGGGTGGGGGAGAGGGTGGGGGGAGAGGGTGGGGGGCAGAGGGTGGGGGCAGAGGGGGGGCAGAGGGTGGGGGGAGAGGGTGGGGGCAGAGGGTGGGGGAGAGGGTGGGGGGAGAGGGTGGGGGGAGAGGGTGGGGGGAGAGGGTGGGGGGAGAGGGTGGGGGGGAGAGGGTGGGGGAGAGGGTGGGGGGAGAGGGGTGGGGGGAGAGGGGTGGGGGCAGAGGGTGGGGGCAGAGGGTGGGGGCAGGGGGGGGTAGGGTGGGGGCAGAGGGTGGGGGCAGAGGGTGGGGGGGAGAGGGTGGGGGGAGAGGGTGGGGGGAGAGGGTGGGGGCAGAGGGTGGGGGCAGAGGGTGGGGGGAGAGGGTGGGGGGGAGAGGGTGGGGGGAGAGGGTGGGGGGAGAGGGTGGGGGGAGAGGGTGGGGGCAGAGGGTGGGGGCAGAGGGTGGGGGGAGAGGGTGGGGGGAGAGGGTGGGGGGCGAGGGGTGGGGGCGAGGGTGGGGGGGCAG